>NW_016157109.1:276955-312133 GCF_001687245.7 Rhagoletis zephyria
TTCGTTAGAGGTGCGCTCTAACCTGGTTAAAGAATGTCTTCTCTCTCTCTCAGCCGCGTCGGAATACTTCCGCATTAGGCTTATTTGGGTTCCGGGACACAGCGACATTGGGGGGAACTGCGTGGCTGACGAGCTGGCGAGGGAAGGAACCCGTGAAACGTTACTACCGAATAAAGAGCGGCTGGGGGTGCCATTGATCGCTTGCGGTTCGCTCTTGGATAAATGGGCCTCATGTCAGCTCAGCGAACGCTGGGCGAATGCCATGACATGTGCGATCGCAAGGTCCTTTTGGCCGAGGGTGGACCGGGGGCGATCGAAGGCATTCCTCACACTCACAAAGCCACAGCTATCACTTCTGGTGGGGGTTTTAACGGGTCACTGTCCTATCGGTATCCACGCAGTTAGGCTGAACATTCTGCCGGACCCTTTAACTCGTTGTTGCCTGGAAGATGACGAGGTAGAATCACCTCAACACTACCTTCTTAGGTGCCCAGCGTTTGCGAGGCTAAGGTTGAAGTACTTTGGCTCTCATTTTCTAAACAGCCCCGAGGAGCTCTGGGGCATTGAGATCAGCCGTATTAGTAAATACATAATCGGCTCGGAGCGTTTTAACGATCAAGTTTAGGGGGCCTTTCCAAATTGTGGTATTACAAAGGACAATCTTACATTGTCTAAGTGAGCTCCGGTTACACGGGGCTGCCACGTTACCTAGCTTTCAAAGCCATTTTGCTTCATATCAAAATATTTCTTCTGTCGAAAGCATGAAGTGTTAAAAAGCACACTGTGTGCCGTCGAGTTAGCTCGAATATCTTATTTTTCAGTCCAGAAATGTAATTTTGAAATTTTAAAATTACTACGGTGCACTTTTCTCAAAAACACATGACTCAAAACATATGATTTTTAAAAATATAAATCATTTATAAAAAATATACATATGTATGTATAATAAAATAAAATAAAATGTCTATCATTTCTGAGCGTACAAAATTTTTGATTCTTATTATTGTTATTTTCTTTTTTGTAATTTTTATTAATCTCAAATAATCGTGATTGTTTTTTTTTATTATTTCTAGCTATAATTGATTACTAATTCCTTGGTTATAAAAACTAATTGAAATAATCAGTATGATTACCGAATCCATCTGTGTATGGATCGACCTGTGTATGGATCGAAAGAAAGGTTCCGCTAAATAGGAAGGGTCACATGAGCCTTAGTTGGCAGGCCATATGTACTTGTGATATCGGGGACAATCAACAAAGATGTAATATGTATAATCTGACCAACTATTTCATAGCTCAAATAAGTACAGATTAGGCTGGGTTAGGTTAAAGTGGTTTCCTTAGGCAAGGGACATACTTGAACAATTAAGCGATTGTCCTTTGATAAACCACGAACCACGAAAACTGAACAGATATCCTTAATCTAGTCGGCGAAACGCTGCGAGCGGATTACGAATGCTTCCATTTTAGCTTCGTGGACGTTGGACAGTCTAACAGAAAGTGTGGAAATGATTAGCTCATCTTCCTCTTGATATCTGATACAAAAGGTATCAGTGGAAACTCCTAGTCCCACCGTGTGAATACCAATCCCACAATGGCCCGTCAAAACTCCCATCACTTGCCTTTGAGAGGTAATGTGTTTTCCGGCACCTTTAAGGGATAAGGATGGGTCACTCGTGTCTTGCTCTGCAAAACGTATTTTAAAGGGCCCTATAAAAACATTAGGTTTGTATAGTAACTTCTTCAGTAAAAGATTGCAGCGAGAGCGTAAAAGCAAAATAGAGCGTAAAATTGAGAAGAATGGAAAACTAACAGAAAAAGTTATTGAACACAAAGCTAGTAAAAACTTGCATGTGAACAGTTGTTATACTGTTTTGACATTCTGCTGTAAACATTTTACTATTTTTAAATCAGTTATAAACTCTTTGCTTTACACACAAGCACTTAAACACATCCTTAATATTTTGATTTCCACACATTTTACTTTTGTTTACGCTTAACCAATTCAACAAATGACAGCTTTTGAAATTCATTATTCTTCTTCTTTTGCTAGCTAATTTCTGCTAGTAAAAATTTCACTATCCAGAATTTGCAGCTCTCCCGTGTTAATACGCTCTCGATTCAGGACTCTCTTGCAAATTTTTTGGGTTACTATACACTTTTCCAGTAAAATTTTGCAGGTTCCAGTACAAATTAGTACTGACTATTTGTTACTATACAAACCTATTTTCTACAGAAAGACACTGCAGAAGTCCGCAAGTCTGAGCATAGATTTGGTGGAGATTTTCCGACAGAAGACACCTCCACCAACCCTGTCTCTAAGTTAAGATCCGTCCGTGAAGAAATTTACCGTTCCCTTTTTCCCCGCCCTACCCAGCCCTATCTTGATGGAATATAGGTAGAGAAGGAGCTACTGGAAGCCATTTCGGAGGCGCTGTAATCTATGTTTTCAGGGCGAGGTCACAGCCCTCCAGTACTCTAGAGTGTTACCACCCGGTTTCCCTGAGCCTAATAGCAGTTCGTACTGCGACAATTCTCTCTGCAATATCCGCAGGCGCCGTGTTCAACATGACGTTAAGCGCCAGTGTAGGTGTGGTTCCTGATGCTCCACTAATTCCGATTAGGGTGATCCGCTGTAAACTCTCCAGTTGCTTTACAAGTGTAGCCTCTCTAGTTATTTTCACCACACAAAGGCTCCGTGAAACAAGATAGGCTTAAATCTGGTTTCATAGAGTTACTGAAGTACTTTGGACGAATGACCTCACGCTTTACCGATAGCTCCCCTACAGCGGTACAAGGCAACCGATGCCTTTTTTGCCATTTTCTCAATGTTAGGCTTCTACGACAGCTTCCTATCCAGGATCGAGCCGCAGATGGACACCACCACTCGAGGGAAGGGCCACAACGGATGTCTTGTACTTCCTGGTAAACAAGACCAGTTCAGTCTTGCTGTGATTTACTGCGAGGTCGCCGTTGATCGCCTTGTTAACTGGTTCAGGTAACTTTGAACCAAATCAAAAGTTCCACCTTCTACATAGGCGATCACCCGACAGCCTACCTTTTCAAGTTCTTCTAGAAGGTCGTTTGCTTGCTCTGACGACTTTACCAATATATGCAGCCTTTTCCGGCCTTCGAGATGAACGCAACACTGACTACCCTCCAAGCCTAGGAGATGTACCCGGTCCTCACGCAGTTTGTATAAATAGGAGCCAACCAGTTGCACGACACCTCCAGAGCCCTTTGCAGTTGCGCAGATATGATGCCGTCGGTCCCCGGCGACTTGAAGGGTTTGAACGAATTTATCGCCCAGGCCATGTGACGATCGTCCAAAAGATCGGAGAAGTACCTGAAGATTGGAGAAGGACCAGAAGTATAAAATATTCTAAAGAAGTACATTTGACTGTATTGCAAAGTATTGTACTTCCGAAAGAAGTACGGTTGGTGACATTAAGTATTTACATAAGTATATATGTATAT
Organism: Rhagoletis zephyria; assembly: GCF_001687245.7. Lineage (NCBI taxonomy): Eukaryota > Metazoa > Arthropoda > Insecta > Diptera > Tephritidae > Rhagoletis > Rhagoletis zephyria. Next base: position 280,433 of record NW_016157109.1, read on the forward strand.
ACATGCATACATATGTATGTGAACGAATGCTTACTTCAATCCTTACACAGCTTTTGTGTGGTTTCTAAGGAATTACGTAAATTTTGTACCACGAAATCCAATCCTACACCAAAAGCTTTAAAAGGGCTTTAGAAGGACTTTCACCAGCTGATGAACGGAGTTCCAGAAAAATAAAAACAGCTTCAAAAGATAGCATAATTTATATAGCGGACAAATTTTATTCGACGCAGTCCTCATTTTGGCTGTTTTCACAACCCTTCACGTCAGTCGACATACAAGGAAACTACGAAGCGATTTTCTTTCAACTTCTAAATCATCAATTATAAAAAGATCCCCACCAAAAATACATAGCTTATCAACGTTATTCACCTTTTGAAAAATAATAACATAGTGCGTTTATTTGATTTATTGATCGAATTAACCCCAGCCAACGCTAACATACGACACCTGACTGGTAGCAAAATACGAGTACATATATAACAAGAAGTCTATTTCACAAGAATCGTACATCAAAACCTGACTGTGGAGCACCATATGGCAATTTATCCACGCGCTTTTGATCTTCACGGAACCACAAGCGCTTGATTGAAAAAGAAAGAACATCTCAATACCCGTAAATGAAGGCGCGAAACGCCCATCACAAGCATTCACATGCACCGAAAGGAAATTCAAAATTATAAATTAGGTCGCGCATAAATACAGCTGTTTTGTATTTTATACATACCCATGATGCGATCGTGAACATCAACTTAACTAGCGTAATAACAAAAGCTGTATAAAACATACAATTTGAGCCGAAAAAGGGGGGCGTAGATAAGTATGTAGAAGGGGTAACCCTATATGCAACTTAGTGAAGATGGAAACAAAATCTTTGTGTCATCGAAGTTAACTCATTAACACCAGCCACACGCGCCGTTGGAGCGCTCATCTTTGCGAGACGGGAACCAACGCGTTCACGACAGTGTTGCCAGGTGTGAAGAGTAATCTTCAAAATTAAGAATATTTATCATATAGTTTTGGAAAAATCTAAAAAGCATCTGCGAAATGAGCAATTTGTATTTGTCAAAAAACTGTTGATATTAAAGATGAAATTTCTCGTCGAGTAATTTTCCGTTAAACAAGCTAGTGGGATAGCGATATTCAGGGACTCAATCAAATAACGCGTTGATTTTTTTTAAGTATTCGTAATTTTTTTCGGACTAATTTTATTTTTATTTCTGTTCTTTTGCTATAAAAATACCGTCCAAGCTTCAACCAAAAACATATACAGTTTGAAACTTTGTACAAAATTTAGGAAAATTCAAAAAAATTTCAACTTTTTAATCAAAATATTTTGAAAATTTTTGGGTATAAAATTTTATAGCCTATACAATTTTAGTCTAAGTGAAGTTGAGAATTTTGTTTGGAGACTGCTTTTGCGGCTTTTTTTTTATATAACAATTGCAGTTTACAAAACCTGGCGTTGATTTTTTGTAATATCGTTGCTAACGATCTGCCGCGTTTTATTTCATAGGAAATTCATGCTTATATGAAAAAAGTGCAAAGATCCGTCACCCAAAAAAATAAAATTCTCAAAAAGCAACAGGATTTTTCAGCCGTTTGAAATTTGCACTTCATTAGACTAAAATTGTATGGGCTATAAAACTGCATACACAAAAACGTTCTAACGATTCAGATTAAAAAGTTGAAATTTTGATGACAATTTGTTAAATTTTTCCTAAATTTTCTATAAAGTTCGAAACTGTGATTTATATGTTTTTGATTAAAGCTTGGGCGGTATTTTTTTTAATCAAATACAAAAAAAAAAATTAAATTAGCTCGAAAAACATTACGAATATTTAAAAAAAAAATAACACGTGGTCTTGTTTTTGAGTCACTGTATGTAACAATGTTCCATATTTTAAAGAACTATATACTGAAACTTCTCTTGCAGTGGCTGTAATGCATCTTTAAAAAGAAAGACTTGAAAAGATATACGGATATACATTAGATGGGGTCGGTACCCATCAAGGCACATTGAATAGATAACTAATAGCACCACACAACACTCTGCGTGCATTTGGTTGTTAACTTTGGACCTTAAAATGTCAAAGTATGTATGTAAACAAAATATGATATTTTAAAGTGAAATGTAAACAAAAATTTCAACTCAGAGATGATTTTCGAAAAAATCAAATCAGCTGCTCTGCTGTCACCTGTTTAATACGCCTTAGCACCCATACAAAAGAGAATAAGTACTTCTCGCAGTTGGAAAGCTTACCTTGAGAGGATTTGGATGCCATACCAGTTTTCGTCCTTGACATGTCCAAAAAAAGGTCAATATCGAGCTATCCTAACCTTTTTTTTAAGTATGACCCTATTGGGAGAAGCGTTAATTCTTGGATGATATGAGAATTTCCAAAATACCCCAAACCTTGTTATGCAAGCTTTTATTATAATTATATGCATTCTGTAATTGCGATAAATTTTTAAATAACAATTCATAGAAAATATGGTTTAAAATGTGGCTACTGAAAAGAGATTTGCTTCCATTCCAACGGCGAATGTACGCCGTAAACTTGTTTCACCGTAATACGAAAAATATCAATGTTATTCAGATTTTTTAAGGATTGAACCTTCACTTTGAAATATTTTTTATAAAAATATGCTGGCAGCACTGGTTGATGGTAGCAAATAAAAATAAACCAGTTTACTCGCTGTTGGTTAAATAAACAAATACATTAAGGGTTATTAGATATAAAGTATATATGTATGTACATACATATGTTCTCGTGTGTATTAGGTCGGATGTTCGACGTGATAGAAAATCGACAGCAATAAACCTAGCAGCAGCCAAGAAGATCAAAATATTATACATATTATATGCATCTAACATATGTATATATGTACATATGAGCAAGAAATAATAGGGTGAAGAAAATAAAGCTGGATGAAGAAATAAAACCTTTCATTTGCAGCATAAAAAATGAAATGAGTGCAAGAAAAAAAGTGTAATAGTGATCTTATGAAAAGTACGTTCGAGTATGTGCACAATAAAATAAAACTGGCGGTGGAAGTGGAAGTTGAGGATGATATATTGAAGGTGTTGAGATAGAAACTTACCCCTTAAAGGTTGAAAGTGTAAATGGCAACAAAAGCGGATATTTAGTGATAAGATTACCACACCATCGACAACAAATTTGGGGTTAATTTACGAGCACGGCCGCACCTCCAAGGGATCAACAATGTACCTATGTATGTATGAAGTTCGGTTTCCCTATGGGGGAAAGGGTTTTATTATTAAATTTTTTCATTATTCCTGGTTGTTGTTGGGTGTGTGTGGTGAAGTGTTTGTATTATCAATGAAGATATAAAGACTTGTAGCCGCCTATAATGGTTTAAAGCCAAGGCTGGAGAATATAGGAATAGGTATGTAAGTATGCACGTTGTATACTTACATATGTGAACGGTTGCTTGTGCGGATATATGAGGCAAGTATGTACATACATATGAATGTGTATTTAACTATGTGTACGTCTTTGGAAATGAGGGGATCGCACCGCACTAGCATGGGTTAAATGACACATTAAAGATGTCACTCACGTGTCAAATTAATCAAATCAAACGATCAGTTATATGATAAATGTGTACCGACCCCCAACAGAGTAAAATACCTTTGCTTTAAGCTAGTATGGGATTCTTAGAACGATATGTATGTGCTTCGAATAAAAACTTTTTTCAGCAACTATATGTATGTACATACAACTATGTACATACATATATACAAGTACATACATATGTACATATTTATGAATGTACTATCAATATTTGGCTAACTTATCATTAGCGGTGACCACCGTTACTCAGTGCGCTCGGTACCATTTGGTAAGCCCAAAGTTCGATCGCAATGGCGTAAAAAAGTTTGAAAGTAATGGCAAGCTTCAGATTGAATTTCTGGTATGAAAGAAGAGAAGCACCTTATATAATTGTAGGTAAGCAAAACTCCTTGCAAATGTCTCAACCGATAACTTAGTCATAAGTTTTTCGGGGCATGCATCGATATACATACTTCGATTTTATATCTTGTAGACGCTACGATGATCAGGGATGTAATTTTTTGCCGTACTTTATTTTTAGAAATTCCATGAATTTTTTTCTTATCTGTTTTAAGAAATATTTACACCTTCTTAAGGATACATATTTTTTACTATGGCACTTTGTTCTGACAACGTGGCTTTTGTTTTTCTACATCAAAAATGAGCATACAATACTTAAATTAAAACCGCCTTGAATAGGAAAAAATATATAGTTTCGCTTTAATAGAGAAATTGGCATCTTATTGCTTTTTGGCCCTTTTTATTCCTAAAAGGCACTTCATGTCTGAGTGAAGTTGGCAGCTCTGCTGGTAAAACTACAAAAAACAGTGCCTACATAATTCACGTAAAATAATACCAGAGCCAGAACCATTTTAAGGTTTAGTGCTAATTAAGCATCCTCCAAGAATTAACGACGTGGTTTAAGGTCTTCAGAAGAAGCATGGATAGTACTTAATTACTGACTCTTTGTGCGCAACAACAACAGAAAAACTAGTCAAAAGTGCTAGTTTTTCAAATTGTTTCATATAACCGCAAACTTAACATCTGGTTGTGAACTATTTCCTAGGCAAACCAAAACAATGTGCATCCACGGCGACTTTCCTCTTTATCGCTTCCTTCCAACGCATGTGCGTATTCATTCAATGAGGATGTACAGGCAAAGAGTTTACCTTGACTATTTGATGAGAAATAAATGAATGCAGCACTAAACAAAGCCAAATTGTTAAATACATATTTGAACTAAGATAAAGAGGGTAAACATACAATAAGAAGAGCGAAAGGATCAACATCCTTCCACAATTTGCGTTACATGATTAGTGTTTGCTAATTAGAAGTGTTTTATTTTGTTTTTGTCTATATTTCTTTGTTTTTTCCGTTTCTTAAGCGGTTGTGATTTGTGGTTACATAATGTTGCATGCCAGGCAATGCATGTGATATGTGCATATACATATGTACATACATTGCAGCCCTGTGTTCGCTTGTTTGTAGTGTTTATCTCTTTATTTAGGAATACTACAAAAGCTTGGACGTGAAAATGTTTTTAACATGCGATTCGTGTGCCTTTTTTCTTACATTTTGTCGGGTGTATTGACGTTTTGATAAGTAACTCACTCACTACTTAACCAGATAAGAATCATTCATGGCGGCCTCTGTGTTCTCTTTGTTATGAAAATTTTTTGTGTACATTTTGACCATTCCACAAACATATGAGCAATAAACAGGTGATTAGCTCAAAGTAGGAGCGACGCTGATTTTTTTTTGTAACCGGCAAAAAAAAACTCTATTGGCACTTGCCATAAATGGGAATTTTAATGGAAAGTTGCTTAAAATGTGCTTTTATATGCAACTAAGTAAAATATTTGTAAAATGAGATTAGCAAAAAACATGGACTTTCGGCGTTTTCGCGTATCACAAAATAATAATTTTGCAGTCAAAAGAATATTAGCCATCATCGGTTCGCCAACAGTTAGCGAGTGACGAAACGAACGAGCTCAATGAGGTACAACCCAACTCGCTATCGTCCATCATTGCTAACAGTGTTGCCGCGCCGTCTCAAGAAAATGTATCCCTGACCAAGCCAAAAATGTATCCAATTTTCTTTTTTTACATATACATCTCATAACTTGTAAGAAAACCAAACATGTTCATGAAAAATACATAATTTAACCCATGCTAAGGACTTGGAATACATGTGCATAAAATCAAACATTTGTAATTTCAATTTATAAAGTAAATTTTTTGTGCATAAGTATTTTGCAAAGTAAATATAATAAATAGCAAGTACACTCTAAAAAGAGCATGTAAAACTACTACTGAAAAGTATCTATTTTTCAACAAGAATCTGTATAAATATACGTATAGGATGTTCAGTATTTGATTTTGAACTTAAGATCTTTAAAATATACACATAAATACACATATGTAGAATGTTTAAAATTGCAAAAATTTTCAAACTAAAAATACATTTCCTACTAATAACAAACATTACTTTATTTTAAACATTTTATGTGTAAAAGTAAACAGGCAATGATTAGTTTTATTACACGGCTTGCAAATTTGCATACATAAAAGAGGAAACTGGTTACCTCTCTCAATATGTGCAAATAAACAAAGTTTTTAGAGTGTATTTAAAGTCTTTTCAGTAAAATTCATAAAAGTTTCCTTAAATAAATCAAATTTAGTTTTTTAAACTACATTGAAATCTTCTTTCTTTTTAAATTAACAAATGAAAATATGTGATATGAAAGAGATTACTACAGAAAGAGTATAATTTACTTTATATATATCGTCGTTTAAAGTACAAAACCGCATATCGTCATTCTGCAAAACCGCGTAACTGACATTTGCTGCAAAAAATTGGATTTGCTCACACAAGCTCTTGGCTTCGTCCTGAAATATACTAGCCAGAAATGCGATTGCTTTATAAAAAAGAGAACCATTTTGAAATATAGGTGTTTTTACTCTCTAGAAAATAATTTATGCAACGTCACATACGCGGTTTTGCATTTTGTTGATACGCGGTTTTGTACTTTAAACGACGTATGTATGTATATTAAGATCTTGCTTAAAGCATCCTTTTAAGCTAATTAAAGCAATTGCGCTTATACCTATTTTGGTGAGATCTCTTCATATGTTCATTGCCTCGTTTACAAAAAATAAAATGCTTTAATTTCACGCTTAAGTAGCGATTCTTTATACGTTTAGAAAATGTAATGCCTTCTACCATCTTTAATGAAAATCGATTTTTGAACGAAAAAACTTCATAGGAAATATAAAATTTTGGCCTATTTAAAAAAGTATCCACTTTTATACTGACCGGAAAAAAAAGTATCCCGCAAAAATTCGTCTAAAAATGTATCCAATTGGATCTATTTAGATCCAAACGGCATCCCTGCTTGCTAGCTAACTTTGTTGTTGCTTTCACATACAAAATGTTTCGTTAAGCTGCCGGAACTCAAACAAAGCAAGCATGTGATGGAATATTTAGTTAAGGAAAATTGGATGAGCAAAATAGATATACACCCCGTGTCAGAATTATAAGCGCACCACATATTGGCAAGTTTAACCAATTATTATTTTATTTATTTAATTTCAGTTATACTAATTTATTTATTTTGTTTATTTAATTTAAGTGTACTAAACTTTAATGGGCTGCAAAGCTGCATACTCACGAGCCTTCCAAGAAATTAATTATAGGCTTGAGATTTTTACGAAAGTTTGTTGCATTTTTTTAAATATTGCACAAAGATTTATTCATTGTCAATCGAACATGATTGCTTGCACATTAATTTAAAAAGGCTGACAAACTGGGAACATAAAAATAGTAGTATACTTTAAAAAAAAAAACTTCCAAGGTTGGCTAAGATACTTTCCAAAACTTCAATAAGTAAACTTCGCGCGGGAACCTATTTAAGATAGATAAGCGATGCATTTTTTTATTTTTGTGTATTATTTGTATTATTAGCTTTCAATAGTGACGAAGTAGTGAAATCGTGAAATAAATATTTCATGTGTGAATGTATGTATGTATGTATGCACGCACGATTATCTGTGTTCACCCCTAAATCAATACATTTAAAACGGGTTTCTTTTCACTTATAAGAGAACAAAGAACCTAAAGAAAGGGATCTTAAACTATTTACGCATTTAAAATTTAACAAGAAATGTATCCTTACTCAATTATTTCTGGGGCGAAGAAAACACTTTTACTCAATTTTCGGTAAATTTGTTGTTGTGCTTATTATATAAATGGCACAGCACTGTACACAGCACAATTACATTTAAACGTACGTACCAGCTGTCAAACACACCTCTTTTTTCTTCGGTCATACAAATACAAAGAATCCAAGTAAACGCAAGTAGACATCAGCAAGCATCGCAGTTTGCGAGTAAAAAAAATATCCATGTGCCTCACACACTTTTTCAGAAAATTATTTGTATTTAGCACTCGAAATATCTTAATGTCGAAATTTATACAATACAAACATAACAGCATATGTTGCCACATCAATCTATAATTTTTGCAAAGTTCTTAAGGAAGAACTATTAATTAGCCGGCGGCGAGGGCGCGCTACCACTCGGTAGGTCCAGGGTTCGATCACTGGTCCGGGTCACATAAAAAAGAGTTTTGCGTTGAAATCGGTTCATATTTGGGCTCTCAAAATTGATTAGTCCACAGCCACCTTTTTTGCCCCACTGTGCGTCGTGCTGTTATAACACAAAAAGAGAGCTACAATTCTGCCTTCTGAGGGGCGACCGCTGTAAGAAAAAACCTTGTCTAGCTCCTATAAAGTTGTATCATACACCTGTAGCAACTCATCCACATGCGTCCTTAGGCTACTATTAACATACATTTGTGTATATAAATGAGCAACCTTTGCACGAGATGCGGGAACCAACCCGTGTTAAGCCTTGGGTTACGAAAGAAAGAGAGGGAGTTTCGGTGTGGCCATTCCGACTTATTCTGATTAAGGACTCACTGAAGTCTACAGAGTCTGTTAATCAGTAGGTGCGGCTACTTGCTTTATATATACTCGAACGATATCTTAGTAGCCGCTTCAAAAGAGCACAATCAAGCACATTTTTTATGAAATTTAATGGTTGTTTTGCCAGCGGTTAAGTTTGTCAAAGTGTTATATGCTCTTACGCCTACATTTCTTAGCTTATAGCCTATCAAACACAACAATCTTTCTGTGTTTTCTTCCATTTTTCTCTTCTTTTACATTCCCGTTATTCCAAGGGGGAGGGTGGGTTCCAGTACCTTCCAATCAATTTAATGGACCACAACTACATCATAAGAAGGAATACAACAACAACAACAATACATCTCAAGTTTTAAGTACTTTTCCTTTGTACACTCAGTTTGTAATGGACATTTTAATGTAAAACGATAGTATTTCACCTGCGAAAGATGTACCACTAGGAAGAGTAACGGAAATTTAAGTAGCCAGCATAAAAAGACGATTATGCTGTGGAATAAACCACCTGGTGACTGACTTGTGAGATATCTTAATGGTGCGTAACTTCACTCTAAAATATATAAGACATACATACATACTTGTGCAAAAGGAGTAGCCCCAAATATAGCAATTCGAGGGTAAGAGTAGGAAAAGTATAAATATGAAATTCAAATTATGCATATGTACATAAACATATACATATATACATACACACATATTGTACATAAATACATAGATATATATAGCTTTTAATGGGTTCTTCGAATTTTGCCTCATTAAAAATGCACACAAGTTTTCTTTGATATAAATTAAAAAAATCTAGCAAAATCAAGGAGATGAAAAATTATCCAAAAAACTCCCGAAAAATTATTTTCACGCATCGATGCACAAAAGAGAAACCTAAGATATGAAAACGATGCTGCGAATTATATACAAAAATAAAAAATATTCATACGAGGGGCACTAAATAAGTTTTTAGACTTAGAAACAATTTTGTCGGTAAAATGGTTTTATTATTCTCAAAAATATTTTTCCACATGATTTATAACTTTGCCTAGCTCAAACCAAGTGGTGAAGCATTTTTTTCACCGTGAAATCGGTACCTAAAAGACATGGCCTTTAGGCTCGTATTATGGTTCAGAACTCAACTATCTTTAAAATTGTGAATCATTATAAGGGCCTTAAAAGCTTCAAAAGCTTACTATGGCGATGTTGATGTTTTTTTCCTCCACTCAATCAAGACTTTTGCTTAATAAAATTATTTCGTACCTCTCAGAATTAACTAGTCTACGTGCCTTTAACGCAACTGCAGCCACAAGCAAGTACATACATACATACTTTCAGATAAATTAGGATTAAATATGTGCCGTTAATTTGTTAAGTCCTACTTTTCCAATGCTGGACATATGCAAAGTACCGATTTTTCTTGAGGTATCAGGTGGTCTGTGAACCCACTAACCTAAGTTATACCCGATTTTCTTCATATTTCGTACATGCGTCGGATATGTTACACATATACAATCATACAGAAACTAATAAACTGCAATGTCGGCTGATATATGTATATTCAATAAGTTTGCTATTGCAATTGAAAGGACAAACAGGGTTAGCTGTGCACTGACAGGAATACTGGTGTAAGTCGGCTTTTATAAGAATGTCAAAAGCAAAGAAAGTAAACTTGGAATTTATTTACGTTGCGGAAGTATGTATCTATACTCTTCCCGTCTCTTCTCACCTCCCTCGCCGGCAAACGAGCAGACTTGAAAATAGGACTTGACGCATCTGAAAGGGGACTAAGTCTGTACGATTAATTCTAAAGGACCCTCCGAAACTTAGTTACCACATTAGCTTTAGTATATGCAACAAATAATTTGCGGGCTTCAAAAAACCTAAGCCTCTTCTACGCTGGTAACAAAAATGTTGTAACCGGTAACTAAAGTTAATAAAATGTTTCTACTTAGCGGTTACAAAATGTTCGGTGTATGTATGTTACGACAAAGTGCTAAAGTGTATTAACTACTTATGTGTATATGTAAAAAGGGGAAAAATTCATCCATTCCTGCCCTTTCTCCCTTTTCAAAAATTCAAGGGGTAACATCCTCCGTACTGCTCTAATTACTTCACCAGCTTATTTTAATTAAACAGTTAAATACCACTATTAACCCCACTTGACTTCAGAGCTCTAGACCAGGTGGGCATCTAAGCACACGTTCGCATATTAAATAATACGTATGTACTTATGTTCGTGTACATGTGTGTATACATACATACATACATACATATGTTCATATGTATACCGTGGATATGGAAAGCGTAGGCTATCATGAATACAATGGAAGGACTACATTTGCATGTGTGTAAGTGGACGTACAATAAATAAATAAATAACTAAATGCATTCAGTTTAAAAATATATATATTGTCTTGAATTCAACGACAACGAAATTCCAAAATTATACATATAAAAAATGCTTCAATTCGCGTTTGCTTTTTAACAGTTTCCAAGCTTTTCTGCTCTACATACATACATATTTGTTGCAGTTTAACTCCCGCTGACTTATCGAAAGCTTCGCTTTTGCAAAGAACGCAAAGTTTCAGCCAAAAACATAAATATCGTTCGATAAGTATATCGAATAATAAAAATCGTTTGCGTTCGTAATATAGAAACATATCTCATTGATAATTGAATTTTGATGACTTTTTTTTTTGGCCAGGGCCCAGAAAATACATACAGAAATGCATATATCACTCTGAATGAACTATAATTTAAATTTCTGTAATGTTTTCTACGCTACTAAAAAGTTCTTCTATTTAGACTTGCTTGGAGATTTCTTAAATTTTACCAGATTTTAAAAAGCAAAATTTGTCGAGAACAGTTTTAGGCTCCTCTGCTAGCATTTACCGTTGATTTTTGGGAATTTTTTTGGTCGCGCAATTTCTTCAAAAAAAATATGTTCGGCAAGGTCTTTGTATGGAAAAATGAGCAGTACCTTCCTCAAAAAAGCTACCAAAAATCAACGGCAAGCACTAGCTACTTGAAATTTGCACTTTATTATAAAAAAAATTGAATGGGTTAAAAACTGCATACTCAGAATTTTTCTAAAAAATCTAGGTTCTCCCAAATTGTTGTACAAACTTTGAAATTTTCATAAAAGAATAATAAACATTAAATAAACGAAGGGGAAATAGCCATAGAGTGCTAAAATATTTCTTCCTTATTTACATATATATTCGCCACTGTATGTACATATTGAGTTGTGTGTTAAAATATATACGTTTCCATGCTATTACGGCCTCCTTAAGGCATTTTGCGTATCAACCAATGGAATCATTTGAAACTGGTTGTTAAAACATACACAAGTATGTACATACATACATACATCTCGATATTTGTCGACGCAGAATAAGTTTTATTAAAAAGGGTTAAAAACAAAATGGAGTTCCTGCAAAAAGCTATTCAAGGGGTGAGTTGACCAGAAATGCTATCAGCAACACGACTGCGTAAATACATACATACTATGTATGTACCTATTCATACATTTTTATATTTTAAAAGGGTTGTCATAAAGGGCTCTGAACATTAATTATATGTATATATGTATGTATACATAAAAGGGATGAAATACGCCTGCGGAATGAGCAAGTGAACGAATCGGAAGAGCAAAACAATTTAGTAGGTTAATTACATGATGAATGAATGTAATTTTATAAGTAAATAATTTATTTTTTTTTGTTATTTTTTAGTCTAACAACAATATTAAAAATTTTACTAAGCTTTTTAGTGAAGTTTTTCTTTATGTGTTATTCTACTCACATATGTACATACCGATGTATGAATATATCCGTTGCATTTTGCATGTTTTTTTTTCGAAGAACACTATTTTAGACCATTTTTTTAAGGTCAAGGAGTAATTTTGGCTCATTGCCAATAATTTTCCGTGAAAGGCTACAATTAATTCGCATGAAGTGTTAAAAAAGCGCACTGTGTGCCGTCGACTTAGTTCGAATATCTTAGTTTTCAGTCGAGAAATGTAATTTTGAAATTTTCAAATTACTACGGTGTATTTTACTCAAAAACATATGACTCAAAACATATGATTTTTAAAAATATAAATCATTTATTAACAATATACATATGAATGTATAATGTAATAAAATAAAATGTCTATCATACTTGGACGTACATAATTTTTGATACCTTGTGGTTCCGCCCAAGGGTCGAAAATTCGCTCTAAATATTATAATATGTATCTACATATGTATAAAGTTATATTTTTTAAATCGAAGTAGTTGTACTCCTGATTACATACATACGAAGGAGGTGAAACCTCGTCTAATGACCAATACAGCTTACTCATTGGGAAACTAACATAAATTTGAAATGGTAAATTTTACAATAGGGCTGTTCAGGATGTTTTAGCAATGGTCTTGATTGGTCAAGAGGATTGGTTGAAAGGCAAGAGCATATGCACCAAATCCTGAACAGCCCTCGTGATTGAATGTAAAATCCCCAAAGCTGATTTATCTGATTTATCTATTTTGCGCACTGATCAGAAGTATCTTTGGGAAATATATCCAATATATCCGGCGCTTGCACTCAATCTTTAGCTGACAGAGATCCTGGAAAAACGGCTTACCACTTAAAGAGTGGTGTTGTCTGAAAATTCGTTTATTGAGTTGAACTGAAATTTCTAAATCACGCCACTCTGTAACTGCCAAAATGCACAAATCTGTACAAATGTACAAATCGTGTGATCCCTGGTTAACGCAAAACCTTCTACCTTGGGTTCATGAAGTGGAACGAATAAACGACGTGTTTAGACACATGGAACCGGTCATTTATGCACAAGGGGTGTAAAGTGACTTATGCCACTTTCAAAAAAATAAACGGCTCATATGTATAGTATGTATGCAAATTTTTGAGCTTACCAGATGTACTGAGTAGATTTTATAAAGACAATATATTCTGTTATTAAGTATTGAGCCCGTCACACTAGTATTTTCAGACCGACTGAAGTCGACTTTTTAGACGGGAGAGGATAAGGGGTAAAATTTCACCTCAGCAATTTCAGACCGAGAAAATTACGTGATGACTTCGGTCTAATACGCATAGAAAACTCTCTTATACTTTATTACTACCAACATCAATGTGTACATTTCTCGAACTCGGGTGTATCGTCTGAAAAGCCTCGTGTGTTTTTGCACGTGGTCTTTTTATATACATACATATATGTACATATACATAAGTACTTATCAGGAGTTGAAGTACTATAAGTTTAGATGAATTCACGTGAGAATGCAAACCTTAAAAAGAAAATAATTTAGCAAATACATACCAGCTTTTTCAGATAAAGTAAAAATAGACAAAAGTTTATAAATCGAAGATGTGTTACCAATGTGTTGTTTTTTATACACAGGTATATGAATGTATGTTTAGTTGTATTTGTAAATGTATGTCTACATGGGTATATACATACATACATATATATGTACGTATATGAAAATAAATATACAAATACTATAAGAAGCTATAGCGCTTACTTTGTCGTTTTATTGTTTTTGCATTTGATGCTATTTAGGTCTTTATGTACATACATATGTATGTATATAAATATGATGTTGTTTTGTTTATAGCATTGGGTACGAGCGTTGCATGTGACGTAATACGATACATTCTGCCAAAGGTCCTGTCAGAGTACCGACCAAGAAACCCTTAATTTCCCTCCTATCCTTCAGGTTTTTATTTTCACTTTTATATGCCTCGTATATTATTTCTTTATGTACATATTCGCATGCCCTATTCAGGGGTGTATTCGTGTGTTTGTTGTTTACTCAAAAAAAAAGCATCCGTCACCACCCGCAATCGACGTCGACAACCGGCTGCTACAGCAATCAAAAATTAATAATACTTTTCTGTGTAACCTTCCCCGTTCGTCATTTCGCTCTTTCAGTTATCCTTTGCATTTGACTTGCTTTAGCATCGTTTTTCATCAAATTTTATACCCAAACATTCAAGCACGCACTTTCACTTTTTATTTCTTTTACTTCTTACGCAGTCGCTTTCCTACTTGACTCGCCTTTTAACTGTACACTTTCTCCCCTTTTGCGGTGTTAATTTCTTCTTTTTGTTTTTGGTAATAAAAATTTTAATTCGCATTTTCGCCCAGCAGATGCGTCATCCCTTTCGTCGACCCGTTAAGGAATGGACGATGCGTTTTTTTTTTTTGTGAAAAGAAAACTTCGCCTTCTGGGTATATACTGCATATATAAATGTACGTACATATACATACTTATGTATGTATGTATAAATGAGTATGTAGTTGCATGTACATCTGTATATATATGTATATACATTTATGAACATAGACTTTTATATAAAAACAAAAAATGGATTTAACTCTAAAAAATGTTTAGCAAATGAATTAACTTTCTCAACTAAGGAATCACAGTTCTAAATATGTAAATTCATACGCAACTAATCGAAATAATGCATGCATGAACAGTTCCGGTTGGAAAACGAAATAATGTCTGAATGCACAATTTCCACATACGCAATTTTGATGCCCCTTGTGATAGCCCCCGAAAATCGGGTGCGACTTAGGCCCGTTTGTTATTTGAACAAGAAGAAATCAATATGCTTAAAGCATAAGCAGACGGCAGCGTTGATCCGGATCAACTGCAATAGATCCGGGTTAAGTCCGAGTTAATCCGGATCAACGCTGCCGTCTGTTTAAGCTTATATATCACAATAACAACTCCACGTTACTTAAGTTTTATTGCAGGTACCAAATGTCTTCATTCGAGTCTCTGTAATTCTTTATACATATGTACTAAAACATATAATTTTTCTATGAAAGTAAATTTTATTTTCTAAGCCTAAAAATATATATTACCATAATTAAGTATATGAATAAAAAGCAGATTTCGTGTATATGGCCGAAAAATGTATATATCTCAAATCTATATAATTCTAGAACTAATTTTTTAATGATAAGTTTAATATGAATTTTGATATGATTTTTGTGATAAGTTTGTTATGAATTTTGTACAAATAGATCCGTCTAGCTCTTTAAAATGGTATACGGTATTATATGCTGCAGCTTCTTGGTCTGCAGGATTAAGTGCTGCTTTTCAGAATAATAGCACTTGGGCTATGAGCCTGGTTTTTTTAAACCGGTTTTATTAGTTATTTACAGGCGGTTTTTTTGAAATCTTTATGTTTCGAATATAGACTAATGCGGTGTTTGCTATCGAATAAACCGGTTTATTTTACCTATCTATACACATATATGCCAATTCGTTTTAATGATAATGGAAATGGCAAATGTTCATTAATTTTTTACCCAATACGCTATTTGCAGTATAAAGTCTTTCCTTTAATTTGCTTCAGTATTACTCAATTTTTATTTTTTGTAGAAATCGTATAGAATTCTTGAAAATCAATATTTTTCGATCGAAAAACTCTGGTTCCTGGTTCAGGAGACTTTCAATAACAATACCCAATTATTTATTTAACCTGAATGGAAACAGAGTTTTCCGATCGAAAAATATTGATTTTCAAGAATTCTGTACCTTTTCTACGAAAGGTTTTTTTCATATAAAATACATGGAAAACTTTGAGCGTTTTGAGCGACCTCTAAATATTTTTTTTGATTTCAAAATAAAGAAAATACATTGTTTGTTGTTTTCTCAATAAAAGTAAAACTCACTTTAATAATTTAATGTGTATAATAAGTAAAAATCCCGGTTTATCCGAATTTTTCTTAATTTCAAAAGTGGGAGCCAGGTTTTTTCAAGCTGGCATTTTTCGAATAGCTTGAAAACCGATTTTGAAAAAATTCGAATAATCGAACACCCTAAATACCATGCACCATGCGGAAGTCAATTTTACATACACAAAAATAAATATTTTAGCTAGTACTAGGGGGCCCAGTATAGCAAACTTCGTTTTAGGTTTTTCTCTCTGACGTCAGGATTTTTCTAAGGACTTCAAGGATATGATTAATTTAAAATAGAAAATATCAAAATACTGAATAGCAAGATGGGTATCAAATAAAAAAGAAAATTCTGTAGAATGTAGCAAAAAACCTTTTTGCTATTCAAGGACGAATAGGTATTGAAAATGTACCCTGGAAACTTTATACTTGTTATTTAAAAAAAAATTAATATGTATGTTAAGGACTAATAAGTACACTATCATATCCTCGGATTTCGTTCTTATTACTTAATTAGTTCAGGATAAATGCATTAATTAAAAGTTCATTTTCAATACCTATTCGTTCTTGTGCACCAAAAAATTTAGTTTTTTTTCAATTACAGAGAATTTTTTTTATACCCAAATTATCATTCTACATTGCACGGAATTTGTTAAATAAAAGTTTCAGTTAACCATATCCTTGCAATTTCATAGTCATTTAAAAATAAACTTACGTCAGAGAGAAAAACTAAAAATGCAAATTTTACTATAATGCGTGCAATGTAATGCGTCGTCGGGGGTGTTCATTTTGTGTTTTACTAGTAGAGGACAATTTTAGTAATAAAAGCTGAAAAAAGATATGGATAACATCGTAAGGTGTTTACCTATTTTCCGAGTGAGAAAAGTATGACGTACGTCGTTAAGTTTTTAACGGCTAAATAAATGATAAGAGGACTTGGAACCGCAACCAACTATTTTTTTAACGGTGTAAAATTTCATAATACGTCTCTTATGGTAGCTTGTGAATCCCTTAAATATAGTTTTTGCCGTTCAAATTTTGCGACATACAACAATACGACAGTATACAACACCTTGTGAACTCCCTAATTGTATGAACATATTTATACTGCCAATAGGATTTACCACTTTTCTTCATTTGAAGGACGCTCTTTTACCTTGTGAAGCTTTTATATTAGATACCGAGCTTACAAAAGTTAATTAATTAAAATTCCCTTTGTGTAAATCATCTCAAGCAAATTTCCTCTTCAGTTGCAGGAATTAAATTACAAAAGCCGGTTGCCATTAAACCCCAACCAGTGACCATTGAACTCGCCTTAGAAAACATTCCACTGTACAAAGCTTTTAATTTTTCATTTTGAAGCTCTTTTCTTAAGTTCCTTTATGATATTTACGCTTTCACATTTTTAATTTTAAAAATCTAATGATGTCTTCATTGTTATACATAATTACTTGTTGTTGTTGGGCCTTTGCTACATTAGAAGTATCAAAGTGCAAGCTAAAACGAAGGAGGAAAATGTGCCCTGGCAACAGAGCAGTTTAAATTATAAATACATACACATATATACATACATAGTGTGTATTTCCTTCGTTTTCGGGATCGTAATAAACAAAAGTTAATTAGATGTGCACCGATATGGTTCGTTTTTTTTTATTATTTGGTCTCTAAATGTCAAGTATTTTTCAGTTTTTTCACAAACTTTCTAAGAAGTATAGTAATTTTACAAATAGAAGCCCTTGAAAAACATTTTTTGAAGTTTAGCTAATTAGGCCTTATAATTTTTTTTTTTAATTTTTTCATTATATTTCATAGCAAAGAGAACATTTTATTGGCACTTAAGAAACCAGAAACACCAACAACAAAACCATGGTTTTGTTCTACCTGTACATCTTATTTTGGAAAAGTGGCAAGAGTTTTACGAATTTGCAACACTCGTTTTCGTTCTTTCCACTTGGAATATGCAACTTTTGTTTCTCATTGGTAAATATCGTAAAGGTTAATACGAAAATTGTAATTACTTGATTTATATTTTTACAAAACCGACTAGCATAGAAAACCGCTGATATTAACATTGAAAATATGAAATTAAAGAGGAGTATCCTTAGCTTTTTCCCTGGGCACGACTTGGGAGGAACAGAATCGGAGTTCCTTCTAAAAAAATTCACTGTCAGTAAATGAAGTTTTCATCAAGAAATCGAACCACGTTTTAGTTCCTTACGGACGCGAACATGAATGTTCTTTCCATAGAGCGAAAAACTGTCTCTCTCCCTAAGCATCTCAAGCCCTTAGCGATATAATTTTTTTTTTTCAGTCCATAACGGAATAATTCCGACAATGCGCTTACAACCACAAAAATTCTTGCAACATATGCTTCTTCCAAATACTTACTCCATATTCATCTAAAACGGAAACAGTTCAGTTTAAATTACTACGAATCGTTATGGAATATGTCTGGTGTCATATACATGTCCATATTTAATAGAGTTTTCGTATTTTCCAAAAAAATCTGTATCATTCAAAAGTGAATTTTATTAAACATAATAATAATTTTATTAAGCAATTGATCAATTTAAGCTTTATTTAACGAAAAATTGCACATATCAACAATCTTTGCGATTGTAAAAATCATGATTGTAATCTCATGAGCCACTGAAATTTTATTCACCTCGCAGTTGTCAAAAATTTACAAGCCGCGAACTTTGTTACCGATTCACACGCGCTCTTTAAAAAAAAAAATTTAACATTCAAAAGCGAAAAAATCTTAAACATAAATAACAAAAAAAAAACTAGAAAATAAATAACATGAAATATTAAATCATTTCGTTTGAACGAAATTCTATTTAATTATTCGTAAAAGAATTAGGCACTTTTTTATACGTTTGTTTTAATTACATTTATTGAATCTGAAGCATCTTTAGTCCTTAAATCCCACAAAGTGTTGGAATTTCTAATTTATTTCTCATTTTAATTTTGTTGCTTTAGAAAAATATTCTTTCCATGTTTGTTATGACTACTGAAAGCGAAGAACAGCTGAAAGCCGCTTTTTGTCCTTAAGATTTTTTAAGCTTGAAAAAGATTTATTTTTATTCCCGAGCGCACTTGTGCACAGGGTATATTAATTTTGTTCACATAACGGTTGTTTGTAACAGCCANTCACATATAAGTATATCGGTAACCGTTCTACCAATTTGTACCAAACTCGGTGTGGTTATTGTGCTTGCCACATATAAGCAAAACGTTGAAAATTATTGAAATCGGACTAAAATAACGGCCGCTTCTCATATAACGGTAAATTTCGGAAATGCTTGAAACTTCAATATTTCGAAATTGAAGGACGCTAATTTACTCAAAATTGGTACACCCCGGCTTACCATCTAGCGGAAGGTTTCGAAAAGGTGAAAAAACATATATTTAATACTTGCGCCGGGTATTTAATGTTCGGCTCCGCCCGAACTTAGACTTTCTTACTTGTTTATTTTGTAATTAATTCCGAAAAAACTGAAGGATGTTTTGGAGTATTCGTTCGAATCTGAAATTTAAAATAAAATGTAAATTCTTCAAATAGGTAATTTAAAAACTGTGAGCTTGTCCTTTTTGAACTCATGTATATTATTATTTTTTTTTAACATTAAGCAATATTTGAAACTGAAATACCTCAGAGCCTCATAATTTTATTCTGTATGTCCATACTGGTTTTAAAGCAGATCAATAGAGTAAGAGCTTACTCTCTGTAGTGAGACTGTGAAGATAACAACACTGTATTTAAAATCATATCGTCGACCGCCTATCTTACGGCACTCAAATTTTACAGGAGGGCGAAAAAACGGTTTTTCTCTGAAGGCATTGCCTTGATAGGCGATATTTTATCTAGCTTTTATTTTACAAATCTGTTATTTTAGTAACGATTTAACGATTTTTATGCATAAATCTCGATGCCCGGAATTCAGGGTTAACAAATTTAATTTTTTTTCCACAACGGCGATTTAGGCGGTTATACAACTGGTCGATGGGCGGTTTTGCAAAAACATCGACGAAATGTACGTATGTACAGTCTATTTTCACGAGTTTTAGAATTGCTAGCCTCCTTTATCTTAGGTTGGTTGCTTAGCCGCCAACATTTTTCTTTGCCTATGTATGTACATTTGTATATATACATACATATATACTTAGAATCTATATTATTATGCCTGTATACAGCAGTATGAACATACATTTAATATTGTTACCATAGTTTGTAGGCGCAAGAATTATTCCAAGCCCATACAAAGTCTCTCATATAACAACAAGTTTTTAATTGCAAATATTATTTCGAGAAAATGTTATGCGCATCAAAGGACATGAAAAACGTAAGCAGACCAATATTTGAACGCGCGAGTGAAGAGGCAAGTGAAAAATACACAGATTAGCTGGCAGGTCGAGTGAACTGGGTAAAATCGCAAAATAAGATTGTACTTATGTGGGTGTGTATTTGTGGAGAAATGCGGCAGGCATAGACAGAGCATTTGTTTGCTCGGCTCGCTCGTTAAAGTCCGAGGTGTATGGCGTATACAGTTATATGCTGTTTTACATTTAAATTTCTTGAGGGGGTGGGTGCCATTTGAGCCATTGAGGTGTGTATCCTGTGAACTTCGCCTGAAGGCGCCCGCGTTATCGTATACTTATCACTGAGTCTTAATTGAAAGTAAAAAGGAACTTGTATGCTTTTGATCCTTTGTTTACTAAGTACAACAATACCAATGAACTTAATATGAATATTTGAAATTAAAGAAATTAATATGCAAAATTTAGATGCGAACAAGTACCTGCTGAAGGCAATTTGTAACGACTACAGTGCTCAAGAATATATAGTTTTTGAGTTATATCATTACCTTCTAGCCTTAAGGAATCCTTTAAACACGCCTTTTATTGGATAGAGTGATATGGAGATACATACATACATATGTATGTAGTAAAACTTTTTGCTAAGTGCTTGCCCAAGCTTCTATTCCATTTTGTGTTAAGCACCTTCATGATACGGCTATAGCGACCGCCGTTTTATACTTTGATATGAGTTTTCGCACAAGCATAAGTATCATTTTTCTAATACTCAATCTGTCAAACAATTCTCCCATACTTTCGCATATTAATTTCATACTCAAATTGCATTAAAAAGCACTTGATATTTCACCGAATAAAATCCAGTAAACATGAGCATAAAATACGTATGAATCACCCAAACTATACTAATAAAATGAACATTTACTTAATTAATGAGGCTAATGGGAGCGGCACAAAGCAAAGAAAGCGGCTAAAATGAGCAGAGCTTTATGGCACTTTCACACCAGGATATAGCATTCATACAATTTGCTATCAGCGGGAGTATCTATACTCCTTGTAATTTAATAAAAAAATAATTAAAATACTTAAAAGCATTTGTGTGATTAGTGACATGAATACATACCGCCATCACAGCTTCTATTCATATCAAATGCAATGTATGTACATATATTCTTGAGGTACTTACATAATAATGCAGCCTACTACCATACCTTCGGAACGCATAAGTAATAAAAAGTCGGTTTACCACCTAGTGATATTCGTCATTAAAATCGGACGTTATTGGTATTCATTTTGCCCCCGGTGCTTTGAGGTCCTAGAATACACTATACGTACATACAAATATTAGTACATACATACATATATGTATGTAGGAGAACAAAGTTTCTAACTAATTTTAATTCATATCCTCTTTACGATCCATAAAGAATTATGACTTTTTTACGGACGCTGAATTAGAACTGCAATTTAACACTTTTTCTAAAATAAAAGCTACTTATACATTTGTACTTTTGAGCTCATCGAACCGCAGTGACTGTTAACAGTTATCCTTTCCGATGCTGCGTAGGTATAGCCATAAAATTGTATGCGACGATATTATTTGTCGCCCTTTCGGAGTCGGCGTAAAACTGTAGGTCCCTCGGCTTTGTGTGACAACATCAAAAAGCGCACGCCACAAATCGGAGGAGAAGCTCGGCCAAACACTAACGTATGCATATACGTATGTACATACGTAAATGTGTACATATACATATGAGGTCTTGAGCGCCAGAGAACCTAACTGGCATTAAAAAAAAATTGAGGTACAACTTGAATGTTCGGAACGGTAATTACTCGAAGCACGCCTTTAGGTTTTCTATTGCTGTAATAGGTAGCATCAAGTAGGTGTAATGAACTTTTCATTAAACGACAGTACTTTTTATTTATATATTCTTCTTTCTCATATTATAAAAAAATTATTTTTGTAAATAGGCTCTCATGACCTCATATAAATATATCGGATTTCTAAACGGATTAATAACAGATTCCTTAAAAATTATATCCACTTTGAAGCTTCGCGTAGTTATTGATTCGAAGCATAGTTAGGCAGCCGCCGACCACACCGTTGCCTGCCGATGATGAGTTTGAACAGGTGAAAACCGCCCGCCAAAAGGTTGTTTCTTTATGTATGTAACTAAAATTACATTGCCGCAATTTTTTGATAGCAACACAGTAGAGAATAAGAAAGGGAAAAAGAAATTGGTAATAAGAAAATCGTCATAAATAGGATATCCAATGTCTCAATTGTGCTGTTGTCCTTAGCGTTGTTATCCTTTTTTCAACTTTCACTTCTACGGTCACATTTTGTAATAGCTGGATACAGGTTCAGTACTCTTGTATGCACATTAGGGTGGTTCAGATCTTTTTTTCCGGCCACCCCAGAACTAAAGAATATCGAAAATAAAGAGACCCAATTTTTTATTTTGAAATCGCTTAACACTTAACCGTGGCCGGGCTGTGCAGTTTTCCATGTATTTTATATGCATTCATATATGCATATATTTTTTTTTAAATAAATATTTTTTGATCGAATAAAAATATGACCGTTCTAAAATCTTCAAACAATTAAAAAATTATGCATATTTAACTTTAATCAAGTTAACTTACTTTTTCATAATTGATCAGTTAATTTCTTATTTACAAAAAATTATTATACCTTTCATGAGCATGAAATGGTATTATAACTTTGGTTCGATGTTTGTAAGTACCAGAATAAGAAGAGATAGACCCATTAAAATGTATACTTATATGATCACAACGTCGAGCTTAGTCGATTTAGCCATGCCCGTCTGTTTGTATGCCATCTAGTCTCTCAGTTTTCGAGATATCCGGATGAAATTTGGTAGGTGGGTGTATTTTTATAATGTATTAATCATTTGTCGGAACCGAAAGAATCGGACTACTATAAGATATAGCTCCCATACAAGTGATTGATCAGATATGAAATTTTTCGTTATAGCATTCTCCATATACAGCTAGGAGCATGAAATTTTGCAATACTTCCACCCATTATCAACAGAAAACTTGGAGTGAAAATTACAAAGATCGGGTCACTATAACCTATAGCTCCCATACAACTGATTGTTCAGTTGTGAGAATTTTCCTTATAACTCCTCCATTTATGCAGCTAGGAACATGAAATTTACCAATACTTCCACCCATTATCAACAGAATACTTACAGCCAAAATTACAAAGATCGGGTCACTATAACCTATAGCTCCCATACAACTGATTGTTCAGATATAAGATTTTTCGTTATAACTCCTCCATCTATTTAGCTAAAAACATGAAATTTCGCACTATTTTCACTCATTCTAAACAGAAAGTTTACAATAAGATTAACAAAGATCGGTTCACTATAACCTATTTATTGCCTCCATACAACTGATTGTTCAGATATAAGATTTTTCGTTATAACTCCTCCATCTATTTAGCTAAAAACATGAAATTTCGCACTATTTTCACTCATTCTAAACAGAAAGTTTACAATAAGATTAACAAAGATCGGTTCACTATAACCTATTTATTGCCTCCATACAACTGATTGTTCAGATATGGGGTTTTACTGTAAAACTTCTTTATTTGGACAGCTAAACCGATAAATTTCGTAAGCTATTTTTTAAATAATTAAAACAAAGTCTACTGAGAAAATTGTCAAAATCTATGCTGTATAAGCTTTATCTCCTATACCAGTGATTGTTCAGATACCAGTTTTTGCGATATATCTCATTTATGTAGGAAGCTAAACCCATTAAATTGTGTTACCGGTTTACATACCGATCACACAGCACACCCAGAAAAAGGTTTAGTTATAATAACCAAGATTTGGTTATAGTGATCAAGTGGCATAGTTGGATATGGCGAAATAAATATATAGTTCACGAAAGTCTGCAATTTACTTAAGACTTCTAGTTGGGACAAATGTATATTTGTTAATAATTACAAAACGACTACCTTGATTGGACAATATTGTTAGTTGAATNTGCTCAGCTGGCGCTCTTCGTATGTGCTCAGAGAGCGCTCAGCATTCTTTAGGGGTGGCTCACAAGCATGAATATGTTCCACTCTCAAACCAAATCGTGGTTGCCTCAACTAAGATTTGGTAACTATGACTAAACCACGTGTTGAAAGAAAGCTTATCTGCATTAGCAGAGCTTAATAACATCCTTTTATGAACCATACGTTAAGTTGAATGGAATTTGTAGAAATATGCTTCAAAGAAATATTTATTAGTATTAACCAAACCCTTCAACTAAATTAACGATTTGTTACAACCTAGATGAATATTAGAAGCTTTAATATATTTAGTTATAATAACCAATCGATGGTAATAGTTCCCAATCCTTGGTAACAGTTCCCAAATATTGTCGAAATTCGGGAACTAAATATCTTTAGTTGTCGAAACTAATCCTTTTTCTCAGTGCAGTGAAAATCACTTAGATTGGTGCTATATAAGGTATATCCTCCATAGCCCTGATTGTTTAGATATGATTTTTTCTATATGTGTGAATATATGTATACATTTTTTCAAATGCAGTAATCTGTTAAAGTAAAATTTTCAGATGCTCATGAAAGGTATGAAGCCCTCGGCATAGCCGAAGACAGCGCTGCTCTTACTTGTTTTTTTGTGTGTTCGTAACCAAATCACGCACGTTTTTGAAAAATAGTAGGTAACATTTAGGAGTTAAATTTGCTTCATAATTCTATTGTTGGAAGATTTGAGAAAGGAAATATTTTTATTCGATCAAAACATATTTATTTTTAACGATTTTATAGCAATTCTTCGAAAAAATATATTTTACGCATATGAAATATAGTTATGTATATATGGAAAACTAAAAAAACCCCTTTTTGTCCATCTTTTATAATTCTGGGGGTTAACAACACGACTATTCCCAAAAAGTTGATTTGCCTGTGTATTTTGGACCACCGTAATGTACATTTGTATGTATGTATATAGTTCATATGTACACGTGTATCTACATATATTCGTAGTACATTTATGTATTGTAGTCAACCGCAGCTATAGGCGCTTGAGTATTTCACAGCGCATTGTTAACATTAATTTTATGCCCCTGTTTGGGGTTAGCTAACAAACAATTGGGTGCATGGTTATAGGCCTATGTAAGTAAAGGAAATTGCTACCATTCTCAAAGAGGTAAAACACTGGCGACAAGAAAGGAGAACAAAACGTTTATGTTGCAATCCCTTTGCTGGCCGCTGGCGTATTTCAGACTTAGTTTTTTAAGCCTACTTATTCGTTAAATAATGTATGTTATCACCGCCGATTTTGACGTTGTCATCGTTTTTTGTTCAGTTTTGTGACTTCATTCACTGCGGCTGTGGTTGAACATGTG
This sequence comes from Rhagoletis zephyria, assembly GCF_001687245.7. NCBI lineage: Eukaryota > Metazoa > Arthropoda > Insecta > Diptera > Tephritidae > Rhagoletis > Rhagoletis zephyria. The sequence goes on from NW_016157109.1 coordinate 306,394, forward strand.
TGTGGGATGGTGGAAAGTCAATTTTGTGCTTATCGCAGCACTCACATCAATTTCTCAATGTCCCTGTCGTCTTCTGTCCCTGTCGTTGCTACCAAGTATCATCCAACTGTTCTTCGTTCGGTCGGGTTGCCTATCTGCAGCCGCAACCAGTTGTATAGCTGTCCCACCCAGAAGATAACCACAATGGCTCTGCTCGTTACGAATAAAGGGTATTTTTATATGCTCCTCGTAAGTGGTTAGTCCTTGTAAAAGAGATAATTTGTTTTGTGTGCGTGTGCTGCACTGCATAGGTGTGTACGGGTAGATGGCTCAATTGCCTTGGTAAAATCGAAATACCAATGGAACGTGAAATTATATGATATTGCCATATGTACATACATATGTATGTATACATGTTTGCATGTACATATTTGTACATTCTCAGCGCTTTTTATTGAAAAGGCCTAACATAATGCGGCCTATCATACAAATCATGTTGTTCTGTTACTTTTCTTACGCACATATGTATGTACATACATGCATATACATATGTACTTGGATACATGTGTATGTATGTGCAATATGGTCTTTTATTCGAGGCTTTAGCGGGCTTTTATGCACCTTTTAAGTATGTGTTCGATGTGCTTGGCCTAAGTTTATATTTTCTTACTGAAGGGTTGGGCGCCATACCTTTCCGACTTGTTACTATTTCGACAATGTGTTCGTTTTCTATAGAAATGCACATACATATGTGTGTTTTATTTTTGACGTGAAGGGACTCGTTATACTTAAATTTAAGATCTCGAAGCCTTTTTAGTTGTGATGTTTTCTTGGAACGATTTTCCGTCAATGAAAATTACTGTTGTTACGGAGTAATCATTTATACCTCAGTAACTGATTTTTTTTTCGTTTATGCACTGTATGTACAATGACTCAACAAGTGACTACGTGTTGATTTTTTTTAATACTCACAATGTTTTACAAGTTAATTTTTCCCCTATAACCGAGCTTTATACTGGGTTTATTAAAATTTAAAAAAATTTTCTGTAAAATTTCAAGCTTCTTCCATACAAGCATAAATTTCTTATGAAATAAAACGCGAAAGACCTTTCCTTGGACTATGGACAATGAAAAATCATCTGAAATGTTTAGAACGGAAGTACTCAGAAAACCTTAAAATTTTCAACCTATTATTTATTTCATTTGAAGAAAAGATCAGCTACATATATGTCCAATGAAAGTTGGAACTGTTTGATTATCTTATCAGTAGTTTTGTTGAGCGGTAAAATACTAACCGGAGTAGCACCATAATAGTTAAATGGCCAAAATAACTTCCACAAAGGTTTATATTTCCTAGAAGTGATGTTTTTTTTCAACCACATGTTGAGTTATTTCTCTCAATGTTGGTTTATAAGATTAGAAGTTTGTATAAAACAGGTGCTTTTTTACCTTCCTTTTTACCTTCTTACCTTCCTTTTATTAGCTCGGGATGTAACTATGAATATTGATGCGCCTAAAAGATGCAGCGATTTCTATTCTCAAGTTACATACCTGATGACAGTACGAATGGCAATTATAATAGGGAGGTTTTAGTTTTTTAAACTATAATTTTATTTATCTGTACATCCATTTATACCCCTGCAGCGAGTACATATTCAATTATACCAGATCTGTTAAATAATGATTAATAATCATAATGATTAGTCTGTCTATTTTTAATTGGTATGAGACTGGCATATTTCTGACCGAAATCTGACAATTGGCATCTCCATGTTAAAAATACCAGTTCATTGCATGGAAAAAAGATAGTTGGCTGACTAGTTGGGCATGCGGTTCATACTAGTTGTGAGGTAGTTTACAACTGGCTCATTTGACTACAGGGACCGAGTGAAGCGGTTACAGAGTTCGTTGTAAAGTTGTAAAGTTTATATAGAATAGGCGAGCTTCTCCTCTGATTTGTGGTATGCAACTTGATGTTGGCAAAGGGGAGGGCCCTACAGTTTTACGCCGCCTCCGAACTACAAATGGTTTAATGAGAGGGTGGAATCGAAAGCTGGACATACGGAGTGGTAGTGTGCACCTCTAACCAATTGAGCGCGGCGGCCATCATAATCGAACATAAATCTATCATTTTATGTTTTGTAAAAATACATTTAAAAAAGGCCATGTGGAAATAAACTTAATGACTATTTTTTGAACGTAATGACACAAATTTGTTTAGTGCCCAACTTTATCATTACAATTTTGCCATTAATCTCTATTGGAAATGCAGAATAAGACTATTTTAGATACATCTGGAGCGACGTACTTTCAGGAATGGAAAGAATTTCTTGGGCCTGGACACACTCAGAACGCTACAGCGGCATGTGTTCGCTTAAAGGTATGCCGAATCGCGCAATACGATTTTTTTCTTTTTTTTTTAGCTATTAACTATGCATTTTTTTATTAAAATAAAAAAATTAATCAAATCGTTTGCCATCTATAAACCAAAAAAACAAAAAATTTTCGGATTTAATTGATGACTGGATTCATCGGCTTTTCTCTTAGTTAAGCAATAGCCTAATCGATATGTTGTTTTGTTTTGTTGCGAAAAAACATGGTAACATTTTCCTTCATCGCATGAATAACATAGGTTGGAAATAGTTCTCTGGCGAACGGGAAATTTTGAGTTGATATATTACCGTAATTTGTTTACGACACTGCGAGTGTCTGTATATGCCGTAGCGGTGCGGATAACTACAAACACAAAATTTCATCTTTTGTTTTATATTGCCTTTTTTCAATGGACATATGAAAATTCCCGATGTCACTTGAGCACTTAATTGCCATCAAAAGTACTTGCAAATAATCACATCAATTTTCATATCATCGGCAGTTAATTGACCAGCAATTATCAACAATTAGTACTATTTCAGAATACCCAATACATAAATATTGTTTGTGGTAGTGGATAAACAACCCTTTTTCGATAACCCGGGACCCCTACAGCAAACGCCAAAAAGGCGCAGGCGCTACAGCCATCTACGAAAATGTACTTATGACAGCTAAAGGGTTGATAATGACAACGTATCTAATTGATACTTTGTTATGCCCATCGAGCATGAAAAGCCTTTCAAAATATCAATTACATAAACAAAAAATATGTACATACATAGATATTTATATGTTCGAGTGTGCGTGTACATACATACCCACTAGAACTTGAAGGGAGATCTCCCTATATGAGAAAAAAAAAGAGTACTCCCCTTTACCTGATTTCGGAGCAACAAGATAGATTTGTCGGTTTTGTACTCCGTTACTACTCGTTTAGGAGTAAAAAGCGATGTCTCCTAAGCGAGCAATCCAGGAGTATTCCTCTTGATTGATAGGGGAGCAATACGCACCTCGTTCAAAGGCAATTTTGTGTTTTTGGAAATATGTATCTTATTTAACGAAGAATGCAATCCAGATTTCGGGTAATGAGCGTCAGCTTTTGTGTAAGACCACCAGCTTCCTATGTCCCTTATCTTCACACGTCCTGAGCCGCCATCGGCACAACAAATCACACTATCCGCATTTGAGTGGGTTTCTGAACTGGAAAGCATCCCCGACTCATTAATCCAATTAAATAATTATATATGTACATGCATAAGGGCATATGTATGTATGTATGGACATATGTATGAATGTTTGTAGTATATGTATACATATTACCGTTTTAGTTTTATTATGTTCCATTTTCAAATACATAATTTCTTTCTTGTATAATTCTAATATTTATCATTAATGTAATAAATACATACATATGATAAGACATCTAATATTTAATGTTTTTTAGCTAAAAAGAAATGCTCCCTGTGGAGCAATGTTGGAGTAATCTTGTATTACTCCATTAGGTGGAATGTCGGAGAATAGGAAAGATGTGCTATACCTCGCTTAGGAGGTTTGTGGGATTACTTCTTTGGGAATACTCACTTATTGTTCGTTAGGGAGGAATATATCGTATTTACCTATGTGCACTCCCTTATTGTCTTTTTGGGACATTTCTGGGAGGTTATTCTGAGATATCTGTTGTATTAGGAGGTCTTTGGGATGATAATTCTGTATGAACTCCCTGATTGCTTATTTAGGAGGTAAAAGCGGTTATTCACTCTTCTAGGACATCCCGTGTTAAAGGGAGTATACAAAATTACATGCTTATACACAGAAGCATAGGGAGCAATGCGGAGTAGTCGTATACTCCCAAGGGACTACTCACCTAGCGATCGTACAATGATCCCAAGTTCTACTGGGTACAAACATGTTTTTGTATGGATCTTCCTTGCAAAACAAAGTTCCCGAAATCTTAACGAAATCTTTAGGAGTGTCTCATTTCTGTAACGATTTTCTTACGAATCTACAAAGAAAATTATATGAAGTGGTTGACGTGAACTCGTAAAGAAATTCTGTACGAAAAATATAGAAAATTCTGAAAAAAGTCTACAACAAATTCAACAACATAGCAGCATTATTTTCATTGCTTTACCGATTTTCTTTCAAAATCTCGTAAAAGAATCGAAGTGTGTACAGTTTGTTTCATTTTAGAAAATTCGGCAAAAAATCGGATGAGATCTCTACGAATTCTTTAAAATTTCTCTACAATTCAGAATACTCTGCAAAAATGGTTTACAGGGTTGTTAATGTTCCTGCAAATCAAAACTCCCAATCCCTTAACGCAGTCTTCCCGAGTATCGGATGTGTGTTCCGAATTCTGTAACGATTTATTTACGAATCTTCAAAGAAAACCATATAAAGTGGTTGATACAAACTCGTAAAGAAATTTCTGTACGATTTCTTAGACAAAGTTCTGAAAAAAATCGGAAAAAATTTTTCATGTCAAAGCATTATTTTCAATGCGAATTCATTCATGTATACATATTAGGGCGGGTCGAAAATTTAATGTTTCTCAAATCCTTTGGTATGATGAAGTCAACAACAAGCCTGTAAAATATTAATCGTTTATTTTAATTACATGAGCCCGCGCATCGCCGCGCAAGTGACACAAAGACCACTGGTCGATTAATACGGATTCTTGTTAGCAATTTAGGGTTCAGCAAAAAAGTTTGGTGGATATTATTAGATAATCAATCTGTAAAGGCAAACGACAAAGTCAAATATCATCTCTGGCAGCCCTTTAATTTATGGCTACTCTCAAACTTATCTGTTTTTTCAATCAAATCGTAATTGTGCTGTTGATAATTGCACTGGTCTTTTATAAAAAGATGTGTTACATACACATGTTTGTATGTATGTATGTATGTGAATTCGCCTTGATTATTTTCATTTCTATACCAATTTTCTTCTGAAATTTCATAAAAGAATCGAAGTGTGCAGAGTACATTACCTCTTAGAATATTTGAAAAAAAAAATCGGAAAGGGAAATAATGAGTTCTTTACAAATTGCATAAGATTTCTCTACTATTTTTTTATTATTTTGATTTTGCAGGAGGCGTAAAGATGCTCCATTACTTATAATTTTAGCTTTTTTTCACAGCTAAGTGCGTAGTTCTAGTGTGACCTTCTTAACTGCTCTAATGGTATTTCAACTGAGTGAGTAAAACTAATATCACGCAGCAAAGTCGACTTTGCTTGGCGCAAATGGAGATTAAACAAGTAAGAAAGTCTAAGTTCGGGCGGAGCCGAACATTAAATACCCGGCGCAAGTATTAAATATATGTTTTCCACCTTTCCGAAAGCTACCGCTACATGATAAGCCGGGGTGTATACATTTTAAGTAAATTAG
>NW_016157109.1:312266-391971 GCF_001687245.7 Rhagoletis zephyria
GACGGACGGACAGACAGTCACCGCTTAATCGATTTCTCTTTTCATTCTGATCATTTATGTATACATTTGTCTATATCTATCTCGATTCGTTTTGCCTGTTACAAACAACCGTTATGTGAACAAAGTTATAATACCCTTGTGCACAAGTGCGCTCGGGTATAAAAAGAATATTGTACTAAACGTTAAACTAATCTTTTCGTGCCTTTACATATATCCTTTTTCAATGGTTGATGGATGTTTAACCGTAAAAGGAATGAAAATTATTTTAGCAGCTTTCGTTACGCCAGATAAACGGTTAAGTCGTTTCCAAATTTTCTAACTTCGGGCAGTGAAGAAATGTGAATTGGCTCGAATAAGGCACTTTTCAATAGTATGTAGTTGCGTTTCATTCAGCAAAGAATAAACATGCGAACAAAAAGTAAACATTCACTTAAATGAACGTTGAAATAATGAAAGAACAACAAATCGAGCAGCTCATCTCCGCTCATCGTCAACATTTTCAAAACCGTCGGACAGAAGATATCGCATAGTCAGCCAAACGAAGGCTTCTACTTAAATATTCTGCATGGCTTTCTTACGGTTTACTTGTTTTGTCCTTTAAACTTCAAGTCATTGACTAAAAATTGCCTGTTATCTGCGGCGCATTGTGCGTGCGAATGTCCATGCAACCCATACAACCCACAAATACCACGTTTCCAACGATTCTAGTAACTATGTATGCGATGGTGGCCCGTTCATAGGCGCGGCAATGATAATAACAACGACGATATCGCTCGAATTTTAGGCCAGTGCAAAGGATGAAATGTTGTGGTCGTGGTAGAAGAAGTTGATAGCAGCAAAATGAAAAATAAATAAATAAATAAAATCCTGAGCTAACTTTTTGTGAGAGCTGCGCGGCAACTGACCATACATACATACATACGTCCGAAAGGCAGTAATCACGGATTTTACTTTCATTTTTCGTTGCTATAATACTTTCTTACCGTAAATACATTGAGAGCATTGACGTTCAAGCCTGCTTCTGACAGTGCGCTGCTGGGGACTATGAAACTACTACTTTGTAGCTACATCCTCAATCACCCGTCGAACAATGGGGCAGATACACGCAAAAGCTGCCGCCAACTAAAGAAATAAATATTTTATTTCAGAATATGTTCACCATTATTGCTTATTTAGAATACTATACAATATCTTAGTGTTTGACAGTATTTCAATTATGTATCCATAACAACCTCAGTTGTGACTTTGCCCCTAAAAAAACGTTGCCTTTGCTAGAAATTTTATTGAAGAAATAGTTAAACGAATTTTTTTTCTTGAGAGTTGCAAACTTATTTAAGAAGGATCTAGGCCTATTTTGTTTTTGTATTTCGTTGCGCGTTTTTTTATTAGATCACAATCGGTTTCTTTTGCTTTTATTTTTATCTTTTTCACTTTAGTTTAAATTGTATTGTTATTTGCTTTTCCACACAAAATTAAATGGAGACGCACGCCATTGGTTTGCAGGGAAGAAAGCGTTTTGCTAGACGTTGAAAGTATTGCAAGTATTTTCCAAATTCACTTCTATCAAACGAAGGAAATGGTCCTCTGAATAATTTTAAACGACACAATTGGTGGTACAAAGTATAACGATCATATCTAATCTGATGTAAGCCCTGTTTTAATTGTGGAATAAGTGAAAAAAATTTTATTTTCTTGATTTCATTATTAGGTTGAAAAACAGTTCAATAGAAGACCAAAATATTTTTTAATTTTGTATTTCGTTTAGTTTCTTTCGTGTCGAAATTATAAGCGGGCCACAAATTTACAAGTTTTAATATTTATTTTTTTTTTTTATAAATATGTATAGTTTATTCTTCACAATATTATTGACGGAGTTGTGCTTTTCTTACATACAAAGTATATTCATAGATTTTTTTAATAATACAATAAAGTTCTTCATCAAATTTTTTTTTTAAATAGAAGATATTTCTGGGAAAATATTCCATCCACTTTAGAAGGTCTAAAAGCTTTATACCCAAATTCATAAAAAATAAAGAACACTTTAACTGCTTTATAAATCGAAATTTTGTATGAAAATGTCATTTTATAGAGCTCTTTAAACCTATTTTATTTTTCATGAATAAGGCCATTAGTTTATTTGATGGCGGTTATAAGCGTCTCCTGTCCCAGTGTGCGTCGCCCACTAGCGTCTTGTGATGAACATCTTGCGCAGTATACATTGTACATATCGATTCCTAAACGTCAAAATAACGTAAGCGACATTTCTTCAAAATTTTCTTTTTGATACAAAATGATGATCTAGGAATATTTCTGGATCAAAAAGAAAATTTTGAAAAAAAAAATCCGCTCACGTTAGGGCTCGATAGGTGTGTATTTAGTACAGCTAAGGCGGTTTCTCCCACTGAAAAGTACTTACATTCATACATATGTACGTATGCACATACTTTTCGTTAGATAGGGTGAGTTCTTAGTTGTTAGCTTGGTTTCATCGCTGCAGTGTGCGGTGGTTGCCAATGTCCGGTTGATAGGGTATCGATGACCAGTGAGTTAGAAAATTTGAAAAGTTGCCATCGGCATTGGTGACAACTTGATTGTTTGCTTTTGATTTTTTCTCAGAACAACAAGATTACAAATCAAACCTACTAAAGATGTTTTTGTTGATAATATGCGTTCTAAAACTTTTCAAATTAGCATTTTGTCGCAATTAGTCCAAGTACTTAACATGTTTGCTCTTATGAAGCTGCAAACATCAAATCCTCACCACCCTGCAAAAAGTGGAACTAGGTTGAATACTAGTGCGGGACCACGCTACCTTGTAACCAACACTAGTAACCAAAATGGTCCAAATATATAGAGAAAATATGGTTACACCAACATTGCGATGTCATTGGACCTGACCATCTCTGGTCCACCGCTGCATAACATGGGACCACTTCTGTCCACCGCTGCATAACATGGGCTCACCTAGACAACTACTCCTTTTCGACCATGGCACATTCGGCAGCCGAATCGTGTTGCCGATGGGGCACGAAGAGGTGGTTGTTCTCAACACATACATCAGTTTTTTACGTTTGAAGTGGTCCAGGTAAGCCTAACAAGTTATTAGTATGAAACCTGGTCCTCTTGCACATATTTTAAATCTACGACACAGTGGACCACCTGGTCCTCAAATTTTTGTAGGGTACATACAGACTTATGTACATATATATGTATATACATACATACAAGAGAAACCATCTTTTCCCATTCACTTGGTGGTGAGATACAAAACAAATTATATTTATATACTGCTCACACTAAAATGACACACGCTCAACAACAGCGGGAGGGTCTTTGCTTTCAAGCTCTTACCCCTACACTGTTGAGTAGTGATAAAATATTATCAAGTTATAACGAGTTCTAACTGGCCTCTTTCTTACACTACCGCCATACAAGAACCATACAAATGCATATACATACATACATACGTATACACACATACATGTATAAAAAATATAAAAATGAAAATAAAAAGTGGAAAATGAAACCGAGAAAAGAGTGAGCGTGGTTTGGACAGCAGGTGTAACTTATCTAGATCAACTCATCCACCAAGTAAATTGTTGCCACCAGTCACAACCGCTTTACATTTGAGGGCAATAGGCTACCTTGTCATAGTTTATGGGACTTTTAATTGGTTAATGGGGTGTCTATTTTGGGTCAAATTCCTTTCGATTCTACTTAACCAACACCTTTGTAATATTTAAGCAACTTATAAATGAGTTTTATTTATGTATACTGAGGTGACCATTCGTCCTCTTTTTAATAGTTTTGTACCGCTTTTTGGTAGAATGGTGATCATGCAAACATCATACATTTTGTGCACTAATAATGTGAAGAAACTGATGTTGAATATATTTTCATAAACGACTTCTTGGCTATTTGAAGGTTCGATGGCTTGCAATCTCTCTCTAGCAATAGACCGCATTTTGCAAGTGTCCAAAATTTTTTCAAACATTATATGAAAACGCTGTGACCGCGTGGTCAGAGGTGCGTACTTCACTCCGCGGGACCTGGGTTCGATCCCTGGTCGTGCAATACCTAAATTGGAATACGATTTTCTAACAGCGATCACCTCTCGAAAGGCAATGGCAAACCTCCAAGTGTATTTCTGCCTTGAAAAAACTACTCATAAACACCATTTGCCGTCCGAATGCGGCTAAAAATTGTAAGTCCCTCCATATGTGTTAATAAGTATAAGGTATAAGCGCCAAAATATGTTTATTATATCAGAGCATTGTATATGCATGTATTTGGTGGGATTCATTTTACGGAACTTACGATTTTAGAACACTTTAATCCGGGAGTTACTAATATTTCTACGTGCATAGCACCTGGTCAATTTATTCCAAAACTAATTTGTAATCCTTTTTCACAAATAATATATGGTCACCATATTTACACACATGCACATGCATATGCATGTATCTATACATATGTACATATGTATTTACACAAATGTATGTATGTACATACATATATCTATTTACAAAGACATGTTTTTTGAAATTAGTTAATGAGGTTTAAGTTCAATTTAATTTTCACAATTGATTTTTTTGTGCTTAAATGACCTCCACCCAAGAGTTATTTTCAAATAGTGGTCGCCCTTTGGCAGGCAATAGCAAATCTCCGAATATGTGTATTTCTGCCTAGAAAAAGCTTCTTATAAAAAGTCACCTGCGGGTCTGAGGCTGCTGGAACTATAGGCCTTCCCTTTTGCGGGACAACATCAAGGCGCACAATGCAAATAGAGGAGAAGCTCGGCCAAACGGTGAACAAAAATTTGAGGGTCAAGGTCGAAGTAGACTTTCGTTGGTCCCGCTTCAAAAAATAGCTCCATCGGACCAATTCCGGAATGAGTCAACGGTAATTTTTGGATTTGAAAATTTACTTTAAGTGAGTAGAGCTAAGCTTAAAGAAGGATAGAAGGGGTGAATCGAGAGCAGCGGCTACCGTTTGATTTCTATTACTGGTAGAAATGTACTTTAAAATGCTATCTCACTCAAAGTTACTCCCATGATGAATAATTGCATTAGCTCTGAGTTTTTCTGAATTTATAAGGTCAAAAATATTACTGAGAAATAATCTAACAAGATTTATTCGCAACTTTTACCTATTACTAACCTGTCTTACCTCACTGAGGAACAGAACATTGTTTCCATTAAATTTTTGAGTAATTATTTCCTTCTTTCTTAATTCGCTTTCATAACGTTTTTTATGAAAGTATCTCGCTGGCGATTGGTTATAAATAACGTTTTTCTCATTTTTCTATAAGTTATGAAAAATTTAATTTGCTGCGCAAACAGTTGTCCAGAATCGGATAAATATGTACATAGTTATCAGTTGCGGAGTCCTTACAGGCAAATGTTTGCGATAGGGGCGCAAATGAAAGAAAAACCTAAAGACGAATACTAAGCCAAGTGTATTCATGTGAACGCAATTTATTTTCCGCAGCAGCATTTATATTTTTTTTTTTATTCGGGCAATAATTTTTTCTTTTGTCGGTCAAACATTTGGTGAGCCAACAGCGAAAAGCAACCATCCGTTCATCCGGCCGGTTGACTAACCGTTCCTTGCACAATAATTAAAAACAAAGACAAACGATGATGGCTATGCAAATGACAGCCCAAGAAACGTTCATCATTTACGCCAGCTCCACCGCTGTTAGCACCAACTATCCGTCCAGCGCCGGGGCATGCAGTCAGCCGGTGACTAATTAAAAAGCGAGTTGCGTTAGAATACAAGTAATTGGCCGAATGTAAGCCAATGCAAGGGAAAGACGAGAATTCAAAAGAAAATTTTAAATAAACAAAGAAAGGACCATTGTCGTCCAATCTACATATACATGTAGGTATGTATATACGCACCTACTTATTCATACATACACATACATATATAAGAGCGAATCATTTTAGTGGAAAATGCGACGATAATGTCCGCGACCATTCAAGACGTCCTTCTGCACGTCACTTGCCGGGGAAACGCCAAAGAGACAAAAAGGATAACATTATAAATTTTAATTTTATATAACCCCGCTTCAGAGAAACCAAAGTTATGTGCAGGGTGGGGGGTAGGCGAAATTTTTTATTCAAAAAATTCTACGTTAATTTTCACCATCACTCTCCCACAATTACTTTTTGTTTTCGCTTTACATTGACAGAGCCCATTCATATTGCTTGTTTGCCTGTGCAACCGCTTCGTCCGGGTACTGATAAGGCTTCTCAATCGCTGTAAATGATTTTTAGAAAAAGTTTTCTAAGAAAATACATAATTTGCTTATCTTAAATTTCACTTTGCATTTTAAGTACAAACATAATTATGTACATATATATATAATGAAAAATCGATAAAAAGCACAAGAAAAAGAAAAGAAAACATTACCTCTTCTTATTAATTTAACATTATTTCTGAGACTTTCATTAACAACGGAGGACCTATTATATGAATAGATTTCGAAATGTTGAAGTGCAAATTATTTATAGGTATGTACCGTAACAGAATCCCTGAAAAGGTTATATTGTTCTAAAGACTGTTTAAATTCAACGGAATTTGTCATCAATTAATTAAAAGAAAGCTTAGTATCAAAAGTGTATTCAGAATAAGTCTTCAAATCTACCAAGTAAAATTAATTATCATTCAAAAGCTGAAATTAGTCAAGAACGTAAACCTACCGGTACGTAAACCCGAGTCAGCTGACGCGATCTGTCTTACCAGAGCGCCATGTAAATGAAAACTCAACACCGCAGAATTTGTCTATAGTTGTAGCCCGTAGCGCAGAAATCTGCGGAATTTAGATTTTTCCGTGTCAGCTGATTTCTTCCTTCTATAGATGGTTGCCACTTCGTCAGTTTCGCAAATGGTAAAAAAGGTATAATTTCCTATTCAAAATACGTTTAAAATAATTGGAATTTACTATTGAATAAAGTTTTTTGTTGAAAACTAAGTAGTTTATATTTAGCTACGATCTATTATAGCACGAAAAATTGTAGTTGAAAAGGTAAGTTTATGAAAAGGCATTGATGAGTGGCAACACTGTAGTAAGCAACACTGAGGGCTCCAGTAATCGACAAAATTCTGCGTATAAAGACTGCGTTTAAGTATACGTTCTGCGTTCTTGACTAATTTCAGCTTAAACCTACCAAATTGCCGCAAAAATATGTCGCTCATTAACATCAATAGTGTCATAACTCAAAAAAGCAAAACTCGAGAAAAACGGCTTTAAAGTTTTGAGTTTATATATGTATATATATAATATCCCCATAGTAAAATTGAATAGGAGCATCTCACTAAATCAATATATATGTATTAATTTTTACTATGGGGGTATGTACATACATATTTGTAAATCCAAAACTTTAAAGCCGTTTTTCTCGAGTTTTGCTTTTTTGAGTTATGACACTATTGAAGTAAATGAGCGATATGTTTTTCACGCTGTTTCACGAAGGATCATACAAACACAACATACAACACAAACCAGTGTTGATAATTTCGATACAATTGTACTTTTTTTGATACAATTTCAAGTGCTTTCTACTTTCCAACTACCCAGCACTTTTCAGTGCAATTTCATCTGTAGCCAAAATTTTGCCAGTACTTGATTAGTTAAGTTATACAGCGCTGTTTTGATTAATTTCTGAGCTGATACATTTAGAATCGCATAAAACTGATATACAAGACGTGGTGTATTGTGGAGCAGAAACAGAATTGTTCATTTGCCCAACCGAGAAAAACTAAAATAGGAAGATATTATAAAGTTTACAAAAAACGTAAAACAATTTTGTGTAAACTTTTGTTGTACTATGAAGAAAAAAATTTATTTTAATGATGAAGTTTTAATTTGGCTTCAAAACTGCACCCTTCTTCTGTATTATCCGGCAATATGCAAATCATTGTTCCACTAATACCTACACTTATTATTTTAGAAGTGTGAAATTGCTAGAATAGAAGACAGCAACACAGAATTTACGGCTGAACACCTTGTATTTTGAAAAGTTTTGTCAACCTCAACATTTGTGAGTTTTTGGGAGTATGTAAGAATCACCAAAAATGTTTTAAATGAGCCACTGTTCGCAAACATATACAACGTCGTTCATGGAGTGTTATCGGTTGCACAGTTTCCTTTTTAATAACAACTAGAGATTGTCTTAATTTCAGCGGACAATGCTGTCATAAAATAACAATGATAAAAAGTTCAGACACAGTTGAAACTACGAGTAATTATTTGCTGAGTTTTTATTTTTCTAAAACTTACTGGCAACTTATTTTAAATTTAAAAATATCTATGTATTCATTGTAGATCTTTATGTTTAAATACATTTATGTAAAAGTGTGTAAAGTTATATATATAACAAATAAAATAAAGGTAGTATTGTTTCTAAATTCTTAGCAATTATTTGTACTTAATTAGGAACAATGTATGTAATAGGTTATACACAATTACTAAATATTAGAAAAATAATAGGAATCCAAATCTGCTACAATTTAGTGATAAAAAGTACAATTTGAATTACATTTTTATACGAAATTGGAAAATGCAATTATCAACTCGTCTATTACTCGCTATTAGTTGTGTTTTATTGCGTTATCTAGCTCAGTATCACGATCATTTCTCACGGAAACTGAAACGTTCTTCCGTTTTCTTTCACTTCTGATCTCAGAGGAGGATGCTATTTATACTCAAGTTTTGCGAGTTATGAGTGATGGTTATCAGCCACCCGTCAAGGAAAAGACAAACTCTTCGACGGGATTGTGAAATCGATAAGGCCTCCAAGTTATTGTTAGAAGGCCAAATAAATATCGAACAATTTTCAATCGAAGGTAGATTTAGAAGGGGTAGTCGAGTAAACGTAATTAAAAAACGATGAAAAAGATGAATCGGACATTTGAATTGAGGAAGAATCGGACGATGACTTGATCGAGTTTTCTAAAGAAAATTCGTACGCAAACACTTCTGACGAGCCTTAAGGAGTTCAAATGCTAGAAATCTCAAAATCTGAATAAACTGTAAAATATTTAAATCCATACGAAATTTTATTTATTCCCTATGGTCATGTAATATTATGCGAATTCGGTCACAATCCTCCAAAGATTGAAGTTTGCCGTGGACGTCAAGTAAATATTCAAAGTGTTTTTCGAATGATGTCATAATTTATGCCTAGTATACATACATATATATATATAGATAAAATCGCTCACTGGATGGCGTCCCCCCTCATGACATAACCTCCATGAGATTTTCGCGGAAATCTTCTGGAAGTTTTGTCATGACATAACTTCCATGGGAGTTGTATCTGATCGTCGTGGAAATTAAGTCTGAAATAACTTCCACGGGCCCATAGAAGTTAAGTCCGTGGAGGTTATGTATGTCAGTTACTCTACCTTGCTGGATTTTTGTAAACGAGAACTGAGATTTTTTTTTTAATATTACTCTGGTTTTGGTCTTCATGAGACGTCAGCCGACAAGAAAGATTGACGGTGTCAACTTGCTAATCGATTATGTAATTCCATATAAAAAAAAACGGTTATCAGTTAAAAATAATGTTGACATGGGAAGCAACCTCCAAGGTCAATATGCCACTCGGCATTGGAAAGCTTGATTGGTTTATGATTGCTACATATTTGTTTAAATATTTTATGTTAAAACGAAAATGGGAGGTGGAGGTAACGTTTTGAAGGAATGCCTAATATGTATATACACTCCTATTTTAGTTAACAACTAATAGACAATTTTATTTTTTTCGCAGCACTTATGTATATGTAAATAGCCTTTTTGCTTTCGTTTTTATGACAGAACAGTTTTACAACTTTTTATTTATCGTGAATTGATCTCGGAACTTTTCGGGTCGCAACCACTGTGCGGGGTAAGTATTAAAGTGAGAATATTTTCTACGGCTATGGAAGTCATTATGCAGATGATGGCAATGAATTCGTTGTACCTACAGAATTTTTAATATAAGCATTTAAAAAACAGAATGAGGGCTCGAAATGTTTATGCTCACTTTTAACGAGTGCATATCGATTTAAAGAAAGATTTTCGGTTCATAAAGATGCTAGAGGTAAATTGTGCTGATTAAATTCATAGAGAATGATGTACTTGTGGACCAGTCGCGTTCATGTGTACCTGTTGTAGGTACATCAATTTAATATGTAAATCAGATAAGAGTTTTAACATAAGCAAACGGAGGCAAATAAAGCACACTCTACTCCGCCTACTAAATATGTACATAAGTATTTATGTGTGTATTTACAACGATGCACTTGTATGATAGAGAAAGCAATGGAAGGTGCCAAATGCATATATTTATTTATTGTTTCAAAAATAAAATATTGACAGACATCCGACTATGAAAGCGTACTTGGTCATTGCTAAAAAGAAATTTATGCCAAAAAATCTGCTGACAACTTTAGGGAAAAGAGCAAAGTGTTAAAGAGACGACCACTGCTTAAATCTTAAACAAACCAAACCTGATTGCCCAGCAACATCTGGAGTTGGAGGCAGCTTTTTCTTGAAACCTTTTTTGTCTTCTTTTTTGCATAGTCATTACTCACTGGCAACGTAAATGCTTAGCATTACCGCCAACACTCAGAACGCACAAAAAACGTACAACGCCGAATCGCGTTTGAGCCGAACGGCGTGGTCAGCATTATTCTTACACGCTACCGGCATTCATTCCCCCCGTCAGCAACGTCATTTACCAACCTGCCCCCCCCCCCTGCCCGTCATTCATCTCTTTTGCTCTAATAAGAAAAATTAAAATTGCCTGTGATTTTTCTCTGCTACCTTCAATGCACTGCCTTCCTCTTACCGCTTTTCACTCTCCTTTTGACAATTGTTTCACATTTCTATTTTTTAACAAAACTCCTTTCCCCACAGCTATGATGTGGTTGAGAGTACTTGCCACTCCCACTGCTCGCCGGCCAACATGAGCATATCCTTTCAGGAACGCGCCAAACTACAGAGAGCATTGAGATGGACCCAAGTATTAGCGAAAAATGCCTAAGTGGTTCCCTCTTGCTGCCCCGCAGTCCGACGCCTACGCCTATAAGTTGTTGCCTTTTTTAAGTGTTTGAAAAATACAACGTTTCGTTGGCGGCATTTTTCATTAAAATTCCACGAAATATCTCCCCGTCCAACATAACCAATTGTTTAGCTGCCCTTCGCGGCTCCACCACCTTATTTTTTCCTTAGTGCAGCGCAAAAAAATTAAGGGAAAACATTAAAATTCTGAATAATGAAAACAGAGTAAGGCGGCAAACACTAGCAAATGAATTCAATATTTTACAGAATGGCTCTAAGCAACTCTCACGCACTGAATCTACTCATATTCTTGTCCTTGCTTGCGACCCGTGGTAGCAGCTTACTTTTTTCGCTGATTGCTGTTGTCGTCATCTTAGCAAATTTTATCGCGCCTTTACACTTTTTATTTTTTAATGAAAATGATTTTTTGTGTTGGTTTAAAATTTCATTTCTCTGCCCCCAGAACTTTTCCAACCATTCCTGCCTTTTCTAATGAATTTTATTTGGCATCGCCCGGTTGACATTAAGGACATTAATGAAATGAAAGAATTGCTTGCGTTAGACGTATGTAAGTACGTACTTCCAAGAGCAAACCGGAGCGGGCAATTTATTTTTCGACATTTTTCTTAGTTTTGTTGTTATTTTTTCGTTCTTTTCATTTTTTAGCCACTTTTAGTGGGCAGGAAAGTAAGTGAGTGCATTTATTTCCATTTAGGTTGGTTTGTTTTTCTGTTTTTGACATTTTTGGCATGAGTTTTAATTGTTACTGATTGGTTGTATGTAAATGTGAGCGCATGCAACCCTGTAGAAAAAACGATCTCTAATATTTTGGTTAGTGCAGATATTGTAAAACTTTCCCTTCCACTCTTCTGTCGATATATGGAAGGCATGAATGGATTTGGATTGAGAAGCAAGATAAATCTTCATCCAGAAAATATATTTCTTACCCAATACTTATTACGGTTGTAAGCACCAAATAGAAAGAATACTACTTATTACCTATTTTATGCTTACGCTATGTATAAGTATGTATGTATATGTGTTACTAAATTGCCTTTAAAATTGTAAGAAAGGCCCCTACTTTTATTCTAATGTGATGTATTGTTATTTTTTGAGGAATTACAACAAAAATTTACTTAAACAAAATTCTTTTATTATTTGTTATAGATATTAAGAAAAGCTTTGTTCAGCACTTCTATAACTTTTTGTATAATAAAAAAACACTAGTTATGTATAAATATACTTCACATGTACATATGTACGGACTTGTAAAAAAGAGTATAGAGCTTCTTTGTGCATACATATGTATATTATATAAAATAACCCATTATTTACATGAGTATATTGCAAAACCACCCTCAATTTCTTGAAAACTTTCAATGAAGCTTTATGTGTACATACATATGCCCGATAAGTATGTTTGTATGTATATATGTATATACGTGTGTATATCTCTACCGATAGATTAAGTTACATAAAGCACATCCATATGTACATTCTCAAATAATATGTACAAGTCACCACCATAACCCATTGAAATTGTCAAAGGATACGCGCACACACGTCTGAGCGTATGTGAACTGGACAACAGGCAGGATTAGGAGCAGCCACCCCGTCCCGGCAGAAACACCCGCATCTTATTTATTTTATTTTTATTTTTTTTTCCTTTTTTGGAAACACTGACAGAAACTCTTCACTCGAGCACATACATGAATACGAATACAACGAAACCTCCCTTTTTACTACCCTTTTAACTGGCATACTCGTACGGTATAATATTCTCTGAAGGGTAAGTTCAACGCATAAGATTACGCATGCTGCAGTGCAGATTTTTTCTGAAATTACGTAAAAATTTACGCTTTTTGCCTCAAAAATTGACAAACGGCTATTCAAAGGGAATAAACTTTTGACCACCACCACCACAACAACTCTCCTTCAACCCCTTTCCGTTTACAGATGACTAGCATAGCACACATGTGCCAGGCACACGCATTCGATTTACTTTTTTTGTCCATAGTTACTTCATACAGCTTCTAGCCTCTGCACAACAGCTCAACCCTATAATCACAGCGCAGCAGAAATTGCAGTCACACTTCTACACTAGCAACATTCGAAGCAGCAGGAATGACAACAAACAGTAACAATTACGCACGCACGAGCTGCGAATTACTGGCGCACATTGTTATCCTGTCGCCAAGCGTTCCGTTCTCTGTATCGTTTTTTATATGTATTTTTAAATAACGCATTTTTGCAAATTTATCCTTAATTTTTATGTGTATGTTCGATCGATTTTCATTTTTCTTCTATTTTTTTGGTGCGTGATGCGTTAATGAATAGGCTGACATATGAGTTTTTAGCCTGAATGTACTAAATATTGCATGTGTAGATGCAGGCGTGCCCTTTCAACAACCAGCTTCATGCTACCCTTTTGCCAATAACGCCGCGTACGTGACAAGAAAGGTGAATTTTTCAAGTTCGATTTTTTTTTTTATACATATTTTTGACTTTTTTTATATTTTATTTTTATTTTTTTTATTTGTTCAACTCACAATGGTAACAATACTGTGGCTTCTAACGGGGTAAAATTGTATTACACATACATACATACATACATACATACATAGTCTCTTTTGTTTTGAAGTTCATGCTCTTTCTTACATTTGTGGGTAGAACAATTTTTTTGCCCACTTTTTTTTAATGATTTGTCGATTTGACACAACGTGTATTTCAGTTGATGCGTTAATTTATCCTGCAGAAACTTGCCCATTATATTTTAGTGAAGCATTCACACATTTTACTTTTATTTTGAAATAGAAGTGTGTTGAATTTGAGGGTAAATTAAGTTTTTCTTTTTGATAATTTAAATCCTTTTTTATTTGTAAGGGTAGCGATCGGGCGCCTGGCATTGCAGTTCACAAGCAGGTGTGCCATTGCCCTACTGACCCACGAAATGGAAGTAATTTTTTATTCAGTTCAGATAACATTTCTAGCGAAATCCCGCAGTTTTGTTTTTGATTAAAAATACAATAATCATAGGCTTTCTAACAAAATAACGCCTATTTTATTAAAAAACAAATCATAAGCGTTTCGATACATATCGCACACCCCTATTAAAAGAGGCACGACTCAAAAAAAATAAATGTAGGTCGATATTTTTGCATGAATGTAATATTACGGTTCAAGAAAAATTTCCTACTAAATGAAAAATTGTTCTTGTGCTGACATATTACTACAAGCTTCTTTCTATAATTTTTTTTTGTTTTATCGTTTGCGAGCCTTTCTCTAACTTTTTGCCGATCGAGAATCACTCGTAAAATGTACGTTTTCTTGCACGTGTAAGTGCTACTTTTTTGCATGTACTCGTATGTACCATATATTCCCAGTGAGAAACGTAGTAATGCATTACATGCGTGATAAATAGTGTAATGTATTTCTTATGAGTTCTCGATTCTGTTACTGTTAACTATGTAATCAGTAGGGCTTGGAATCTCATGCAAATGCATGTCATCTTCAAATGGAAATGGTTAAGTTTTCTTAAGTTCAGTAACTGTCTGCTTGATTATAAACTAATTTTATACATATTTATATTAAATTGTATTGTTTTCTGAAGTGAATTGTTTTCGTTATTTTCTTGTTAAAATACATGTGTTACTTATTTTTGTACCGGCAATAAAATATTAGGAAATGCTTTTAATCGCATATTTTACTTGTTTATAGCGCATATTTTTGAATTTTGAGTGCATATTATATGCGCATATTTTCGATTTTTTAGTGCATAAGATTCCGAGCCCTAGTAATCAGCATTCTAATGTATCCAAAAAGTCCAAAAAAATGCATATTAAATCGCAATAATTCCTCGATACTAGTTAATGCAAAATTGAATGCCACTTTTTTACTAGGACATCGCCGTGGGGAATAAAATGTTATTTTTTCGATTACTATGCATTACATTTTCCCACTTGGTTAGAACGTATCAGAAAAGTAGCATCCCTGCAGTGAAAGACCAAACCAGTTAGAAAAAATACTAGCTCATCTACTAGTATGTGCCTACCAGTTCGACATTTTCGAAGAACTTAAGCGTTCAGCGACATCTGCCTTTGAATTACCAAACCTTAAAATAAAACGCAATTAATTGCTTTTCTTACAAATGTCGGCTGTGGCGTCACGTGAAGACTACTGGTTCTGGTTCTGGGATCGCAGGTTCGAGCCCGCTTGGAGGTGGTTAAGATTTTTAAAGTTAGATAATTATTTCAATTTAAATATAAATAACAAACTTAAAAATCTAGTTGCATTACAAAAAAAAGAAACAAATATATGGAAAAAATACTTGTGCCTTAAAAAAATAGATTTAAAAAAAAAATTTTTTTTTTAAATTACATTTAAGAATAACAAAAAAACCCTAAATAAAAAATATAAATAAAAGAAATATTATAAAAAAAATTAAATAAAAAAATTTTCCCTGCGCCAGGGCTTGAACCTGGTACCTCAGGCATATCACGCGAGTGCTTTGCTCTGTCGGCCATTGCGACTGTTGGACCGCCGCGAGCAAAAAGGCATACTAATAATTTTCATGGGGGATGAATTGGCAGACTATCTCATCAACTGGTATGATGCTACTAGTATTTCTACTAGTAGATGCTGATGCATAGCCTGACAATTGACATCTCGTAGGACATCGTAATGTTAAAAATACCAGTCGCTAACATTGAAAAAGGATAGAACGTGAACTAGTTGGGCTGAAAAGCAAACTGGTAGAATTCTAGTTCACAACTAGAAGCTTTCCCTGCAGGGATATAGCTATAAGGGAGCAAAAACTCTAATTTGATTTTAAGTAAGTAAGATATTAAGTATTAAGGTATTGAGAGCTCATCTGCTTGAACTAATAGACGAAATTTAAATTTACTTCATAGATCCCTTGGAGAAGGAGAAATTATCTTAATTGACATATCGTCGTTTAAAATACGAAACCGCGTATCAACATAATGCAAAACCGCGTATGTGAGGTAGCATAAATTATTTTCTAGAGCGTAAAAACTTTCATATTTCAAAATGGTTCTCTTTTTTATAAAGCAATCGCATTTCTGGCTAGTATATTTCAGCACGAATGGATAAGGATTGAGCCAAGAGCTTCTGTAAGCAAATCCAATTTTCGGCAGCAAATGTCAGTTACGCGGTTTTGTACTTTAAACGGCGATATGTATTTAAAAAAGCTTCTAAGTGCATGTATATGAATGCATATATGTATGTGCTTATATGTATTTATTGGAAATTTACATTTAAGTTACATATGTATGTATCTATATTCCCACATGTGCATATGTACATACATAAATGTTTGGCAAACATTAAGACATGAAATCCTTTTTACCAATTAAATTACTTCCAAAATTTGCTCTACTAAGTATTATTTTTGTTGTTTTTATTGCTCTTATTATCCATTTAGGATAATGTCCGGCATGATTGCGCGCATTCAGTTTAGTTTTAATATTTCATATTATCAATTTATTGTGCAAATGTATTTTTCTTTCGTGTTTCTAACCGTTTGTTTGACCAGCTGTTGTTCATCCTTGCACCGAAAAAAGAAGAAAATCGCCCAAAATCGAACTGGATGCTCGTCCTTTAATGCGATATGGAGTAATATTATGAGCGGAAGGGTGTGGAATAGCACAGCGGAAATTTACCTTTGCATAACCATTGAAGGTATGTATGTGGAACATTCCGGTTGCGTGCATGAAGCGAAATGTCCGGTTAAGTGTGAGGGTCAGACTTTTGCGCGCTTACCTGGGAAACTACCCCTTAAAATGTGCCTTCAAAGTGGACGATGGTCAGTTGGCCACCGTGAGTTGCTACTTTAACGAACATGTTGCTTGATGTATTGTACCCGTTATATTTATATGTGCATGTCCATTTGATATATACTGATATATCCGAATTCATACTTTTTCGCCATACATAGTTAAGTATGCATTTGCATTATAGCAAAGAAATTCACACCGTCGTATTAGTACCTAGAACTCAAAAAGTTACAGTAAAGTACTCGTATTTAGCATAAAAAAAAGAAATTGGCGCTTACACTTTTGCTGAGGGTTTGTCCAATTTGTGGTGTGCGGTTTGCTGTTGTTACACAAATGGATTTTACGAGATACGTTTTCAAGGCAAAAAACCCACTAGGAGCTGTAACCGTTTTAGGAAAAACTATTGTTAGATGTTGTCCGGATCAGGGATCGAATCTACCTCCTATGGACTGGTAGAGCGCATTTACTGCTCAAATCCGGGAGGCTTTCCGGATTTGTATCCTAGAAATTTTAATTTGAAAATCTTTTTCAGAAAAAATGTTAAGTTCATTTTTAAAATCAAGTTTTGTAATTAAAGTTACAAATTTTCTAATTTTTTATTATGAGAAGAAGCTTCACCGTCCTAGAAAGTAACAAACTATCTCTATTTTCAGTACTGCACTAAATACTCTTTCTGATTTTTTTAAGGTAGGTGGTGCAACGAGATACTTCTTTGCCAGTATAAAAAAATTTGGAAATTTGGAATTTTGCTTCCACCAAATTAAAAGGTTTTTGCTGTCTGGGTGTGCGAAGTAGTTTTAAATAGTTTTCCATTCAATAGTTTATAAATCGGTTATTTTTTCTTGTACAGTCACAAAATTGCATGATCGACAACATTGCATTGTCTATTGTCGTGTAAAGTGAAAGTCTTTTAAAGATCGACATAACAAAATGATATCAGGGGAACTATCTCCCCTGACAAAGCTTCACAGAGTAGAGAATGTGCTTTTTTTGCCTTACAAGAGTGTGGCATTTTAAGAAACGAACACCAAAAGAGAAAGGGGCAATCAAAAATCTCTAAGAAAATTAAAACATATAATATTTAAGTACTTATACGCCTCCAATTTTCTAAAAAAAATTTTAGCTATGTTTAATTCTTCCGTTGAAGTAAATATTTTGGGTGGAATTCCATATAATTCGTGCCTAATCGGGTTCGATCCTACCAGGGCGTAACAAGCTCTAATATACATACATATGTACATACATACCTCCAGCACTGATTCCGTTTTGTATAAGGTATATTAACGAACAGCCTTCAGCACATTTGTACAGAAGCGTCATTTCAATTCGTTCATTTTTCGTAAATATCCAACTGAACAGTCGAAATAAGAACTCTTCCTATTTTGACGTTAGCCGTTTTTTGTTCTTTTGTATGTACATACATACATACATAAATACATGGTACATAGTAGCCAATCTAATGCAACAATGGTTTATAACAAAAATTTTACAGCGAATTTTTGCATCTCCCAAAAAACACAAAAAGGAATATTTACAAAGGATTTTGAATGCAGATCGTCGCTGGCGCTACATGATCGTTTGGCTATTATTTTATGTGCGCCCTGAAAAATCCTTATTCGGGTATAGCTTTTGATAGTATTCTGTTCGTTTTTGCTGTTTCTGTTGCTGGTATGCATGCATATGCAAACAAAAGTGCATAATATAACATCTTTTCAAATTTATACAAAACAACGTGGAGTATTAACCAACGCCAGGATTGTGCACACAATCAGTCAAAAACATTCGTTTACAACGATGCAGGCAGAGAGGGGTGCATAGCTGCATTATAAATATATGCCAGAATATTTAGAAAAATAGCAACGAAAATGCAGCAATGCCGTAACTTCAAAGCCAGGAAAGAGCATAGCGGCAACGGTGACGATGGCAGGCCTATGGCAAACCCCAGACGGCTTGGGGTCACTCAGAGGTCAGCAACGGGATTTTCGTTTATTTCACGCACATACACAAACAAACGACACACATCTTGTTGACAGGGGATGCAACTGGCAGCTATTTGTTCGCCTATTGCGAAACTATCGTCCTTATTTCCGTCCTCTGCCAACGCCACGCCACAGCTCTTGGTATTGTAGAATTACTTTTGCCGCCACTTTTGATGATATTGCACTTAAAAAAAAGGGAGTTTTTTGCACTATGTTGAAAAAAGGTATGCATTCACTTTATTATATCCTAACTTGAAGTATTTTGTGTGAGGAGAAGGACAAAATTTGCAAAAATCAATGTTTTTTATTAAAAAAAAAACGTTTCTTTGTTTATTTTTTATCTTAATGAGGTGGGTTAAAAAATGCCTTGCTTGCTTGCGACTGCCACGTGTGCCGCAAGCATCATTGTTCGTTTACTCTTGCCGCATTTTTTTATCCTAATATTTTAAGAACAGTTGTGTTTTGAAGTCTTGGCTTAACTTGCTGCATTTGCTGCACCACATCAGGCATTTCAATCGGCTTACTTCAGGATGGATTTTTCTTTTGCTTATTTCGTTTTATTACAGAGTTTTTGTCTTCGCTCACTGATCTTTTCGCATATTGCATCCGTGCAAATTTCATATTTTTTCAATAGTCCATTTTGCTGCATGCCACATTCAGCATGCGCGCATAAATTTTGCATGCTCGCACACACATTCATTCATATACATACATGTGTGCTATGTAAATACACCTCGAACTTTTGTTGATGTAAACGCCATTTTTCCAACGTAGTGCTCTGGAAGGGTGAACTTAACCAAATGCATGTGGACATACGTATGTACATATGTATATATTTACATATGTACATACATACATATATGCATATATGATATGCTCATATGGTTAAAGCTAATGTTCTTAATATGCATGCATGTAAAAGTACGTTTGCGAAGGGGGTGCAGGTAATGGTTGTGTCAAGGGTTGTTTTGCATATGAGTACATACATAGTTGTTGCACGTACATACTTATATATATATATGTAAATATATGTACATATATACATACAAATGTAACTGTAAATATCATATATTTGGGATATACATAAATTTTATGTTTATGTAAAAAGAGATATTGGCGTAAGGATATATAGGAACGTGGTCAGAAAATGTTTGAAATAAAGTGCAGTTACCAAAAATATTGAAATACAACTAATACAAATCATGTTTACAATACACGTTGCGAAATTCAAAGTAAACAAAATTTTAATAGAAAGATTATCGCACGAAAAAGCGATTTGAAGCCAAGTTTCTTATGTTTACTCCTTAGAAAAGCCAAAAATCTCACTCGCTTTTCCAAAGTAATACAATGTTCATGCATACATATGTATGTATTTAATATTTAAAATAAAATAAAAATGTAAAGTGGCGCTCAAATGTAAGCTTCCAAAAACATAAAATTAGATGTTATAAAATATATTAAATTTGTACATATCTGTTTCAGTCAAAAGTATTTAATTGATGTAATTGTCATTTTAATTTTTAAGGTCATATCTGGATTATGATTTCATCAACTAAAGTTTAGGTCACTTTTCAAAGGAGGGAGGGAGGAAAGGTTTATTTACTAAGACGTCTAGGCCAAAGATAATTTAATTTATTTATAGATACATATGTACATATTTATGTATGTATGTACACTAGGTACGCCCTGCCCTGTCCGGTGGCAGAATTAGGAATTAAAAGCTAAATTAAAAAAGAATTACTAACGATTCGGGCTCGTAATCTCATGCACTAAAAAATCTAAAATATGAGCTATAAACAAGTAAAATATGCAATTAAAAATAATTTATAATATTTTATTGCTGGTAAAAAAATACATACCACTTGTATTTTAACAAGAAAACAATTCACTTCAAAATACAATACATATTTATGTATAAGATTGGTTTATAATCAAGCAAACTGCCTGCTGTAAATAGAAACAGTTTAATAGTGGATTGTCACCCTGGTGACAAGCAATTAGCAAGTTTGTCATTTTGGTTCCACAACTCGTGCAACCTACAGAGAGAGTCAGCTGGACTCTAAAACATTCTGCAGGAATGGCTTGCCGAGTGTCTTAAGAGTCATCCTTGCGAGGGCTGGGCAGTCGCACAGGAAGTGCTCGACTGTCTCTTTTGAGCCGGCGTCATCGCAACTGGGGCAGAAGCTGTTTGAGGGCAATTCAATCCTTTCGGCATGTACCCCAATGGGCCAGGTCTGCATGAGTTTGTAGGAATCTTCTTTGCTCATTCCTGGGAGAGGTTTAGTTTAAAGTGGGTCGTAGGGTAATTCTCTACGATCCTGTACGGGTCCACCTCTCATTGGCCTTGAAATACACTTCGATTGCGAACGCACGTTGTCCACCCGTCCACTAGGACATCGTGACTAAATAACCCGCACGCATGGCAAAGCTAAAGCCTGGTCATTTTTGACGTCAAATGTTGTCAAAATAATGAAAACGGGATGTTATCTGGTGCCATTTGCGTTTGTTGTCATATATCACCACGCACGGTCATATAAAATGACAGCCAAGTGAAAACGGTCCTTAACGCGGTCCCTTCCTTGCCCATACACTGGTTAACACTAACTACAAGTTATCGTTGTCGACATTATCCCGACTCCCTGTTATACGTTATGGAGTCGATCACGTCGATAACGAAGTTCTTCTTTTGGTCCCCACATTGCATTTTATGGGGTTTTTTGGGGACCTGTGAAATATAGTTACTATTAAAAAAAGGTTAAATATTGGGTATTAGTATTGGGAATCTCCTGAAGATAAACAGAGAGTGAGAGAGTTTTCCGATTGAAAAATATTGATTTTCAAGAATATTATACCATTTCTACAAAGTCTTTTTTCCATATAAAATACATGGAGAAACTTTGAGCGCCTTGAGCGACCTATAAATATTTTTTGATTTCAAAATAAAAAATAGGGGTATCTATAGAACAATCTTAGGGAGTGAGCGCATACAAATTCCGACTTAAATTTTTCACATGCATTTTTGGACCGCCCTAACGTACACATACGAAATGCGGAAAAAATCTGCCATGTTCAACATGAAATTTTAATAAAACCAAATTAGCTCCTTCTGTTATTATTATAAATGTATTTTCTATGCAAATATTTATTTCTTTCTTAATGAGAAACTTTCTATTTCATGCTGACATTTAAAATGCATATCCTCAAGGTCTTTTAATTAGTTCCGATTGCTCTAGTTAATGCTTCCCTATGGTTTACACGTTTGGAAACTTGTAGCAAAAAGTAGAGATAAAGGTAGCTGACAATATGTCTTTCCATACAAAAAATGCTACATATCGTTCGCAAGCTGAAGATAGCAGCAAGCAACGGTTAGCATCAGTGTGTCTTTCAAGGAACCGCATACCCCCTGCGCGGCAATGGTTTTTCTTCCGACATAATTTTGCATAATCTTTGTGCTGCTGGACTTTGTGCAAATATTTCGATTGCGCGTATGTATGCATATTCGTTTGTATGAGTCCTCTTACATAAATGCACTCATGCATTGAATTCTGTGCCAAATTTCCCTGTTACGCCTGACAACAATGGTTTAGCATTTGCAAGTCAGCAAAAAAAGATGTGAAAATGTAAAATATTAAAATATCAGAAATATGTATTTCAATCCCTCGCGTTACATCCTGCTAAGATGCACTTCGAAAGTGTTGGTGTACCTACTCGTCACTGCTAAATTGCAATCCACAAAGAATTGTTCAAGTAATAATAGCAACTTCTGCTGTCTCTTACCATCCGTGTTTTCTTTAGTGCATCACTGCATTTTTGCAAGTAATCTATGCATGCCGAATAGGTATTTTTTTTTTGCTTTTTTCATTTACTTAAACTCACCATCCTAAAAGTATGTGGGTGGTTTGCAAAAACAGATTCGTTTTTTTTTAGATCGTTAGATATATTTTGTGTTTCTTTGTGCTTGGAATTGGAAAATATGAGAATACAATTCATAAATACATTTTCTTCTTGCTGGTCAATTTTAATCCTTTTGCTTTTGAGTCCTTTTTTTATCTTTTAAGTCCATTTGCTCAACCTTTTGCTTACCTTCAGCAATTTTCACTTCTTTGCCAAATACCAGTAAAGGCGTTAGATGATCTGCAAATTGTAAAATAAAAAATCATATACTTAAATATAGATAATGGCTTTGCTTCATTCGCTTCAGACTAGCAAACTGTCTTCTCGGCAAGTCAAAAAACGTTCCTCTTCAAAATAATTACTAGTAATTCATTGGCAGAAGAAAACCGCCACTTACTAGTTGTGTTCTTTCAAGCGTTGTAAGACTTGAAAATTCGAATCGTAATTCTTAAAGTTGTGTATTTATTTGCGCCCGCGATTCCCTTAATTTTATTTCCAATACATCGCCAGTAAGTTCCGTGATTGCATTTTCTGTAGTTGAGAAAGTGAGTCTTCTTGACTCTTTCTTGCACTGCAAATTTTTTTTTGGCCGAAATGTACTGTAATTCTTAACAAGGTTTTAAGTTAAATTGTAAAGGTTTTCATGTTCACACACTGTGCCTTTTCAAGTAAATGAAAAATAAAAGCAGATTTTTTTTTTGCAATTTGATAAAAAACGACATTAAAAACAAGTATTTCTATAATTTACACTACCTTCTTCAAAAGTTATCAGCGTAGTGTCTCATTCCTTCTTTTTTTTAATTGAATGCATTTTTTCCGCTTTTGGCTGAGAATTTCCCGGATCTGCCCATTTCTCTTCGTATACGTCTTCCTACTCGTCTCCGCGTTCGTGTTCGTAATCGTATTCCTACTAGAGATGCCAGAAAAAATAATCGATGCAGGAAGAAATCGTCAAAAAAATAAATCACATGCATTGCTATGACGGTTTCAATATCTAGATTTATCCAAAAGCTATCAGGTAGCTAACAATCCGTAAATACCTAAAAAGAAATTGAGAACTTAGGAAAATTATACAATTTTTTTCGAGCTTTTGTATTTTTTTTTATCATAAAAGTGAAAAAATTTTGTGTTATTTCAAAATTGCCCGCATTTTAAGAAACGTTTTATACATAAATACCCTTCCCAATAAAGCTTTTTAAAATTTTGTTTTGTTTTCTTATTCAACAATTTGTTATTCGCCAAAAAATAGCAAACAACGATTTTTTTTTTTTATTGAGCTTTGTACCACGGTTTTGATTATTAGGAAAAATGAAAGAAAGTCTAAGCGGTAGAAGTTATAGTAGCTATTTTGGAGATCACCACATCTCCTCATGAGACTTATTTTTTATTCAGAAGGGATCGAACCCGCGTCATCGATGTGCAAAGTCAGAAACGTTAACCATTGAGCTATTTTTTTTTTGCTACAAACTGCATATTTCACTCCATAATTACCCTTTTTAGATAAAATTTGGGCATACAGTTTTGTAGCGCATTTCCTTCCATACAAAATATGCTTGACAAAATTTTTATATGGATAAAATGCCTAGCACCGACAACAAAAAAAATTGCCAATGCTTGCAATTTATTATACGAAAATTGGATGGGCTACAAAACTACATACCCGAAATTTTTCTAGAAAATATTATTAACTTATACACTGCCCCTCCCTCACTAGTATGCTTTGAAATGCTTTCATTTTTCTAATATAGTTTTGCTCCAATTTGCGCTTTGGCTATTTTTTGTTAAATAAACTAGTGAAAATACTCTAAATTTTGTACTAGCCTTAAATTCAAATTTGATTACAATTTTCTAGATTTTCTAATGCAATGTTATATGCATCAATTAAGAAAATTTAAATTTCTTTTGGATTGATTCACGGATTGAATTGGACTTAAGAATTTACAAAATATCGAAGCGGAAGAGCTTGATTAAACGATCCTTGTTTTAATCGATTTAAAAACGGCATCTATACTTTCTAGGGATTCGCCTTCGTTCTCGAATTCGTCTTCCTACTCGTGTTGGTGTCGGTCTTTGCATTCGTATTTTTCTTAGTCGTCCTATTGGTCTTCGAATCCGTCGTTGGTTGCTCTTCGTATTTGTTCGTATTTGGCTTTGTCTTGTCTTCATATTGGTATTTGTCTTCGTATACTTATTCGCTCTCGTATTAGTGTTTGTGTTCAAAAAATCAAAAATAATAGTTACACTATTAGCAAACCATATACAACTCAAATTAAAAATCTTGCAACAACAGCTACACACAAACAACACGTTAATGCGCAAAGAATGTTTCTACTTCTGGATATTAATTTTTGCCATAGTGAAAAGATTTTATTTGTTTTCCAAAGTTATATGCTTTTTACTTCAATTTAAAGACCCCGTTTGCCAAGGACAGGTTTGCTGTAGAAGCCGGACGACTCTCCAAGTTGTGGTCGGCATCTGAATCAACTATATTGAAGTTGTTTTCATCACTGAAAATATCGTTTTTCAATTCTTCCTACAAAATTTGTCATTTGTTGTAAAATGCCAAAAAAGCATTTCGTGCCATAGAGTGGGCTGCGATTTATTTCTTCACCCTAAGTACCAAAACTGTGTTTATTATTTGTTGTGAACATTTACTTGTGACAGAGAGATTCAAATACATTTCAATTTTTACGGTAAATCATGCTGTTCTTAGTAGCTAACCTTTAGATATGTCACTTGCACCACTCTTTTGGGATTGTATAGGGCCACCAAGCTTATTATTTCCATAGTCGTCCGGATTTTTAAAGGAACTTCTTATTATATTCTGCTCTCCGATTACTTCAGCAGTTACTTAAGTACCCTTCATGCCACAAAAATTCATTCCTGTTATACTTACTCTTCTGCAGATAGTTCAATTCCACGGGTAGTGATAGAACTTTTTAGAAAGGTGTCGATACTAGTACTCATATAGAATACTCTTAAAAAGTATCGATGCCAGTACTCATATTTGCAAAAAATATCGATAATACTCGTACTTCCAAGAATTCTCAAAGCAAACGCAAAAAGTAAACAAAAATCAGATTGCTTTGCTTTTTTTAATCTTCCTATTTGTAAATTGAATAGTCACTGCTCTTAATAGTTTTAATATTATATAATATTACATATTATTATTTACAAGCTTTTATTATGTTTCACCAGTGGGTAATCAAATCTTACTATGAATTTTAAACCGACTTCTCGATGAACCAGGAGCTTGAAACTTCAAACTTAGCTCGGTCTCCAATGACAATGCAATATGAAAGATTAATTAGTCCACTAGGTGGCACAGGTGTCGAGATCTTTACAAAAGTATGGTCCGATGTGCTTCATATTTGAAATATATTACCTATATAAAAATAAATAACTACACAAAAAATTGTGCCTGATAGGTGGAGCAGGAGTTGAGATATTTTGAAAACCGTATACTACCTACATACATGAAAAGGAATAATCCCAAAAAATCATATTTGAATTATATTATCTATTAATAAAAGGAAAACAAACAATTTTGACTGTTAGGTGACGTAGGAGTCAAGATAGTTGCAGAATCCGTATTTACGATCCGATTTTTTCATATGTGGCTGGGGGATCGATTTTTCTTCTTTGTTACTAACCACTAATAAAAGCTTGTCTAAATTTTAATTTTTTTATTTTTTACTGATTAAAAATCTCATGTAGCAGGCAAATCACAAAAAGTAAATTTTCTAAAAAGAGTTTTAAAAACTATGTATGTATCCCAAATTGCCATTAAAATAAAATTAGCTACTTCAATTATGTAAGTCCAACATTCTTAGATGCAATACGGATTTTGGAATGCACAAAGTATTCATGAATCGTTCGCTTAGTATAAAAGACCTTACATATACATATTTAATTATATACATATATGTATATGTATGTATGTACATATGCATATGCATCTACATATATACATACATACATATGTATGTGTGCACATATAATTCTTTTATCGTGTACAACTTTTGCGCGATCAAATACCAAATCAAATAAAAAACAATAGCATGCAACTGAAAAGATGGCAGCTCGAAAATAAGGAAAGTGTCAACAATTCCCACATGCAAATACATAAAAAATCTTAGAAAAATAATGGGGAGGGCAATGCCTCCACAATTTGTAAATACATGTATGTATGTACATATGTGAATATACATACGTGCTTATAAATACACATGTATGTACATATGCTTGTACATAAATATCCTATAAAGTGTGGTACACATTAATGCTGTCAATTTGAAGCTTCTACCTTCTGTAGTTAATTTCCTCGATGCCCCTACATAAGTGGCACATTCGGTAACTGAAAGTGTGAAATAGTCACCAGATCGTGTGGTAATTTTGTGGTCTGTGGCACGCAGCCTCATTTGATATGTAAATGTGCGGTTAATGAGCAGCACGCTCCACAAGCACTCACACCCTCTAACATGCGCAGTCTAAAATATTTTATATAGTCGAGATCGTCACACAGATCGTGTGGCGTGTGGCAGGGCTGTGCGCCTCTTTTTAGCGCTTCCCCAACTCATCAGCACCAGACACAGAAAAAAAGAATGTTAAAAAAAAATACTTGCAGCCACGCGCAGCGCGCAAGCCAAACAAAAAACGCTTATTTCACTATCATCGGCAGAGCAGGAACATACATAGATGAAGTGAAGATCGGGCGTATATATGTATGTACATAGCTAGTACCTTTGCGCAGCATCTGCGGACGCCCTAATAAATAATCGCCAGCGACATGTGTAAGTAGGCTATAAAAAACGCGGCAGGCATTCTTCTTCAGTATACAACAACAACCCAAAAAGCCACTAAAAAGATTTGAGACGGCCGATCTTGCGGCAATGTCAAAGGTCAGTGCAGCGGACGTCGCAACGGTATTAAGTTCTTTAGTCTACCTGATGAAGAGAAAAAGATGTAAATTGGTACTGGCTCTAATGCAGTAAAAAACGCGTGCGCCATGTCTTTTCTATTGGAATCCCTCAAGCTGTAGTTGGCCTAAGTAGGAATTTGTTCAATGCTACCTCATCAGTTAAGTTTTTAACATCTGGTAATTTGTTGTCGTGTGCTTAGACAGTTGCGTATCCTTATGCATGTGCATGTGTCTATGTACATATGTATGCATATCTTTCCCTATCTTCAATTTCAGCATCTTTACCTTTTTTTATAGCTGCGCCTTCCACATACATATAAAAAAAAATATTCAAAAGATCATCCCTCCATTAAGGAGTCTGGTAGAAAAAAGTGGTTCGTGTGTATCTTGTCGTTCACTTTTTAAATATAATTTTTTACCTTCTATTTATTTATGTTTTGTTTATTTAAATCCGCACGAGAGCAACGTATGCCTTATTCGCTTACCCTCCAGAGGGCACATTCAAGAGCTATGCCGTATTCTTTGATGAACTTCCTTTAGGCTGTCTCGAGCGCTTTTCATTCGCTATTTTTGTTTTGAATGTGGATTTTAATTTTTATCGATATTTTAATGGGATTTTATAAAATCTTTCGAAACTGTATTTCTGCTGAAGCAACCTCTTACGTACACACTTCCGTCATCTTGAGTATACATATTTTTTTGTTGTTATCCATCTTCTTTTTTTCCTAAGAGACGCAAAACCTTTAAAGCGCACTCTAAACGCGTGTTACCATTTTTTCACTGATCTATGTATGTATCTTAATGTCTATCCGCATTTTGATCTTTTTGGCAATTAAAGAGATCAACAAATGATGAAGGAGATACATACATATTTACTCGTATGAAGCATTTGGCACTGTTGTTCATTTGCAACTGTTGTTTTTTTTTTTAAGAAAACCAAGCGCGTACTGTATGTGTAAATCTAGGGCCGCTTACTCAATGTCTGGTTAACACTAACTGCAGGTTAAACATTGTTAGCGTTAACCAAGCAGACGCTTATCTTTCTGCACGCACTAAGATTAATTACCTTTAGAACGTGATGTCAACGGGTTCTTATACGCTAATGAATACCTTAAAATAAAACTGCTAAAAATCAACTTTTATGGATTTTATAAGGCAACAATCTTAGAAACAACTGAACTTTCGTGGAGTTTTTAATTGATTAAATCAAATGTTTTTACAGTCATCACATTAAAGAGAGTGAGACGTTGTAGGCCCATCTGTTCCTCTGTATATATGTAAATGATCAGCTAAGGCAGAGGCAGAAGTTATTAACTGCATCGTATTTAAATGGAATAGTACTGTCACATTAGAGTTAAATATTGTTAATAAAAGTAACGTTTCGGAGATAAGGGGGCTGAGGCAAAAAACGTAGATAACAAGAAGAAGAAGATCCAATTTAAAAACGTACTAGAGCAAAAGAGACGGAACGCCTCTGTTACACACTTTCGCTATAATTATAACGAGTTGTCCCTTCTTGTTATCTACGTTCTTTGGTTGAGGCTCTAAAATTGCTGTTAGAAGAAAATGTTAACCATCCTTGTTTTCAGGATGACGGCATTTCCGCAACCCGTGAATCCCGCAAATCAATGTTTTCATTTTCAACGACTAGCCTCACAATATTGACCATCTGGTGATTTTCGTAATAGTTAACATTTATAAACTTTGAAATTTTAAAGTCGGCGGAGCTGGATAAATTGATAAAGGTCGTTTGGCAAAGGTTAAAGAACTTTCGACCCGAGGGAAAAACATTTGGACCTCCGCATTGTGCATTCTTGCATTTTATTTCTATTATGTACTTATTCCCAGTATATGAGCTCGGAGATGCTTGAAATGAAACATGAGTTGAAGGGTATCTAATCAAGATATGAAAACCCTATAACAAATATCAGAGACGGACGTATCATCTTTCGATTAGACACACCTAAGTTGTAAATGACGTGCAGAGTAAAATAATGATTAGTAATGATTATGATTATGATTAAAATGATTAATGATTAAAGCTTTAAAGCAATGCTGGCGTGATTTCCAACATATTATTATCAGAGAGAGCGATGCCATATAATCAAAGGAGTAAGCCTTAAAATTTTCAGGTCAAATTTCCAATTGCTGGCGTCTGTAGTTTTATGAATAGTCATTGTTTTTGCGTTCCAAAATAAAACTCAGTAACAATCACAATTTTTGAGTGAAAAAAAAAATAATAAAAACTATTAAATAATGGTTAAAAGCTGACTTAAATTATTTAACTTATACTCGTTACCATCCCTGTTTTACAGTTTTCATTTCAAAGGAAATAAATATTTATAAAAAACCAATCAATTAGAAAAATTCTATTAATTAGAATAAAAATCAATGACATTTCAAAGATTTTATATGCGCACAAATGTTTAAAAAATTGAATACCACTTTTCAATTTACTAAAGTACATAAGTATATGTAAATATGTGTGTTTCAGGTTTTTCGCGCCAAAAGCAGCTGTTGCAAAGCCGAGAGAAAATGATGGAGTGAATAACGTACGGTTCTGTATGTCCCAGAGATAACCTCTGGCCTTTTCGACTGCGCTGTTACCACTACCACCGGTACTTCTCGACAGCATCACTACTACATGTACATGTTCATATGTTCAGCTTAATGCAACACGTCATGTTGCACATTCGTCCAGCATGCGTACAAAACGCACAGAAAGGGACTGACAACACTAACGACGACAACAAACAATAGCAACTTTTCAAATTATGACAATGGCAAGGCAACGGCGTGGCGTGGCGTGCAACAATTTTTTCTCCTTTAGATTCTACCACTTTTACCATTTTTATTTGGCGTTGATTTTATGAATAAAAACTGGAAAGCCCTTGCGCAAGTATGTGTGAAACTAACATGCCTGTGCATCACGTAATTCGTCTCCTCACTCAGTCCTCTGTCGTACATTCCACTCTGCTTAATTTACCTCTATTCACTGTATTGATTCCATTCCTGAGCTCCTCGTATTCACACATCAAAGCGAATCAATTGATTAAAATACACCCCAAAAAACTATTCCCACAGTTAAAATAGTAGTTTTCAATGAGTTTTAGAGCGGACAGTCATCAACAGGGACATATTCATGAATTTGCTTCAGTATGTGCAAACCTTTCTAATACATACATACATATGTATATAAATAGGTACTTATGTACGTATGAATTTGCAGTGTTGCCAGTTTAGCCTTCTTGAGGCTAGATATAGCTTTTTATTTTCTCTTGACCTTTAAGTTTTGGCCCTAGCTATTAAATTTTTCGTCACTTTTTAACTTTCAAAATAACATTTTGTATGTATGTATTAGGGTTAACGATTATTACCAAAACAAATTTTCGATGTAAGAAACAAAAAAAATATATATATATCGCACTCTAAATCAGGGCTGCAAACCGGTTTTGAACCGAACCTGTTTTTGAACCGAACCGTCGCTGTTTTACGGGATAGCGCAAGCGACGCAAGCAAAACAAAAACCGTCTCAAAAGTATTTTTCCAGTTAAAGAACACAGTGTGAAGCAGACATTTTGGCGGACGTTAAAATATGGTCTCTGAACTGATTTATGGGAAAGAATCAATTTTTATTTAGGGTTTGATATGTATGTACATATGGTCATAATTTTGGAAACGAGGAACGAGTGAAAAAAAAAATCTTCGACTCGTCCGTCAACTCTTGATATAGTTTTTTATACATATACATACATCTTAAGGCATCTAGAAATAAGTGCCGATTTTGACCATATAGCCATATTTTTATGACTTTTTTGAGCTTTCTGGCAACACTGCATGCATACATACATACATATGTCTTGAGTACTTCAATGTAGTGGGTTACATTGTAACAATGTTTTATTTTGCATGTGTGAATATAGTATACATACAGTTGTTTATTGAAAAAAAAAACATTGAATGCATTCGAGAAATCGTGATGTTGCATAATTAAATGGCATTTAAGGAAAATTTTAGATTTTACTGCAAATGTGATTTCAAGCGTAGCGTATGTATGTAGTATGTCCATGGATAGACGCATGAGAACATGTAAGTATCCATAGATATACATACATATGTATGTACATATGGTCAAAATACATATGTATGTATGTATATATGTACATACCCAGGGCCGCCAAGAGAAAATCTTGATCCGGTACTAAATATGATTTTAGTTTGCTATAAATGCAGTTTCAAACCCTCTAATAATTTGGACTCTCAAAAGTGAGCTTTCCTCACTCAATTCCTGAAACTCAACTTCCTGGCCAATTCTGATTCTAAGCACAAAGTAGCTAACTCTTAAAATCTACTTTATAACGAGTATGATCGATGGACATTTTTAATGCTTGTCAAAACACCGAACGAACGTTCGCCCCTCGCAACAGAAACGGTTAGAGTGCAAAAAAAAGAAAATATCTTTCTAATTTTTAGCACTAATATCGTTCAGTAAGTTGAATAGAGGCAGACGAGATTCGAAATTTGCATCAGAAACATTTTTTAGGTGAATAACTTCGTAAAAATTTTAGACACATTGATGAAAATTCCACACCAATGACAATTAGGTATTGATGTCATTTATTGCAGTAAACAAGTTCTTAATTTGTGAGGTTAAAGACTTCAATGTGACCGCTGCGGGTATTCCGATTTACGAATTTACGCATACTTAACCGGAGTTGGACTGATGAGGGTTAGTTTTTCCAAGCGCTACCGAAGGCCGCCAAGGCGAAAAGGTGTTCTTCGCAAAAAATGCTGCTTTCGCCGTTTGGAGTCGACGTAAAAGTGCAATAACATTTTGTGTTAGCGTCAATCTACTATTATTATACTACTTTTCCGTGAAAGGGCCCGAATACTCCAGTTACATAAAAAGTCCTTTTTTCGATTGCGGAGGTCGTCAACGTTGAGGGCAGGCAACTCTTAAACATAAATATCAAACAAACAGCGCATCGGTACTTTTAAATTACGTAGAGGGGAGTAAAATTTGCTAAAGACACGCTATCACGCAAACAATAAAATTAATAAATATAATAATATGGTTTCTTCGATAAAAAAAAAACAAAGCGAGCGGAAGAGAAGAGTTTTTGATTGGATTCTAAGGCCATGATTGGCTCAAAATCACACCAATGCGAACTGCAGGATAAACTTAAATGATTCGCGTGACAAGAAACCATGCAATTTGGCGTTGTTTTGCTTTACTAAAATGATAAAAACCAATAGGGTAGCGATCAACTATTTTTTTAACAAAGTGATTGTCAATCAAAATAGCTGGTAGTGCTTAACAGTAAGGTGGTGATAAATCATGCAAACCGTTAAGGTGTTAAAGCACTACTTTCGTGTGGCTGAATGATTTCTGTTTGTAATTAAGCCGAAGAAGTTTAAAACTAAATAAAAAATTAAAAGACGAAATGGTAAAATGAAGAACATGTTATGGTGAAATATCCTTATTTAACAAATTGCAGCCGCCACCACCCTCAACCACCCTACAAACGAATAATGACGACTTACAAATTTTGTTGAATTTTTACATACATACTTTCAAACGAGTATGCACAAGGCTGGTGCTAACTGCTGTTGCAACATTTAGAGACTACATATATTTAATTCCACATAAGAAACTGTTGTTGGAGAAGTGGCAAAACGTTGTTAATGGTCACACGTCACCCACAGGATAACTTAGAGTTTTGTATATAGTAAAGTACAAAAAGTGCTTTTTAGACCCAGAAATATGCCAACCGCTTGTCAACAATGCTTGTTGCATAAGTAGCATGCCATTTATCAATGTATCTCACGGGAAAATCGCCTACATACGAGTTCCTCCGCCAGTTTTTCATCGGATTTGATATGACTTGGATTTGCGGTTGGCGATGGCACATGTCCTGTTCTTGTATATATGTATATGTATATATATTTAGGTACGTATATATGTGTATACATATGTATATAAGAAGCAAGTGTCGTCGCGCTCGTTTCAAGTATCAAGCAAAATTTGCGGATTTGTAATGTGTTCATAGACAGTTTTTTTTATTTACTCCTACTAGTAAATTAAGTTACTACCAAAAACCGCAGAAAAAACTTAAAAAATCGCTCTAGGCCAACATTTCCATTTACTCCTGTTTTTATTTTCATATGTTGTTGGCGTGAATGCTATTTTTTAGTTTACCGTTTTTTGTTCCTACTAACGAATAGAACTTTGTGTTTATTTGACATTTGATTACTTGCGCAATTTTGCATTATCTGATGGAAAACTTATTGTGCCTTCGGCAGAAGTGGGGATAGATGTATGTATGTACAAATGTACGTACTTGCATACTTACATTCTGCAGCAGAAAACAGGGTGATTTTTAGTTTTAAACTTATTTATGGATATGTAAGTAAGGCTTGTGCCTTGGGATCTTGAATCGCTTTAAGCGTGGAGGTGAAAGGTTTAAATTTACACTTTATCGGCCGACGATTTAGTCGCGATCGCTTGAATCACATGAAGAGGTATGGGGGTGCGCACAGTAGACCAGCTAAATCACCGCCGACTAAATAATTTGATGTGCAGCCCGATTGCGTTCAAACTAATGGCGTTTTCTTTTCTACAAAAAATGTTGCCTTTTCGTTGCTCTCTCATAAGTATTTGTGCATAGAGGACACTGAGAAGGCAACAATTTTCGGTAGAAAAGAAAACGCCATAAAAAGTGTGCTAACTTCAGCCGACTGCTTGATCAGAAAGGCGATCTTCTATGTGCGCATACTGCAGAGCTTTTAGTAGGTCAACTCATCGATCAGAACTGTATATAGCAAAACGTTGAAAATTATTGAAATCGGACTAAAATTGAGGCCGCTTTTCATATAACGGTAAATTTCAGAAATGCTTTAAGGACGCTACTTTACTCAAAATTGATACACCCCGGCTTACCATGTAGCGGTAGCTTTCGGGAATATATTTAACTAGTGAACCCGCATGGCGTCAAAACGCCAACATTTGATTANTAAAATTGAGGCCGCTTTTCATATAACGGTAAATTTCAGAAATGCTTTAAGGACGCTACTTTACTCAAAATTGATACACCCCGGCTTACCATGTAGCGGTAGCTTTCGGGAATATATTTAACTAGTGAACCCGCATGGCGTCAAAACGCCAACATTTGATTAAATTTTTTTAAACAGGTGAAACCCTATTCAAAAACCT
This sequence comes from Rhagoletis zephyria, assembly GCF_001687245.7. NCBI lineage: Eukaryota > Metazoa > Arthropoda > Insecta > Diptera > Tephritidae > Rhagoletis > Rhagoletis zephyria. The sequence goes on from NW_016157109.1 coordinate 347,122, forward strand.
CTAAAAATATTCCTACTGATTAATCTAAACCATTTCTCATTGATGAAAGGTCTCGCATAGTGTCGGTTTTCACTTCATCAAATTTCAAATGTCCCTTTAACTTCAAAAAATAAAACCTGTGCACATCCATGTATAATCCCAGTTCTTTAATTTGACTACTCATTTTGGAAATTCGAAATAACGGTGCAGATGTGATGACCTTAAAAAAAAATAGATGGCAACTCTAATTAAAAATATTAAAAATATTATCAGCCTATAGTTTTCTTTAAACTCTTTCGTTTGTCACTTGGATATTTTATTTATGTATCTTTCGTATAAGTAAAAGTATTTTCAAACTAAAATCTTTCGCCTGACATTGTTATACATATTTCAATTAAGCTGAATTTAATTTCTCTCTAGTGATGAATTAAGTGGAAATTTATTTTTTGAACATGTGGCATCCCCCCTAAATATAGCTCTTAAATAAAGGATTTTAAACCCATTTCCATTCATAACCATCGGTTAGCAATTCATTTAACTTATTAAATAATTTTAGTTTAGCCCTTTAAACTGTGGCCACCCTCAAAACATCAAAAAAGTTCTAAATTGTCAAACTAAGTATTTCGTGAAGCTCTTTCATTTGACATCCATCGTTAATATTTCATATAACTTGGGTATAAAATAGTTCAATTAGACTTCTCAAATGGGTGGCAACCCTATTCAAAATATTTCCAAAGTACTACCTTCTTAAACCTCTTTTGTATGACACCCATATAGCGATACCTTATTCACTTACCAAATACCTTTAATTAAAATTGAATTAAGAGGCAACCTTCTTATACGTAGTTTAGTTATAAAGCATTTTCAAACCCATTTCGATTGATACCCATACTTAATAATTGATTTAACTTAATTTAATTTGAGCTTAATTTCTCAACAGGTGGCAACTTTTTTCGAAAAGGTGAAGAGAACCACAGTTTTACGATTGAAAAATATTGATTTTCAAGAGTTTTATACCATTTTTACGAAAATTTGTTTTTTCCCCATATAAAATACATGGAAAACTTTGAGCGCTGTGAGCACTCCCTAAATATTTTTTGATTTCAAAATAAAAAACAGGGGTATATTTATTTTCGGTTCAGAACAATCCTAGGGGTGGTGGCATTAAAATTCCGACTTTATTATTTTGGACCACTCTAATCCACACCCTAAGCAATTTTATTTGGTACCTCACTTTTGAAAATCGAACGGACGGTGCGGATCTAAGGGCATTGATTAGTAAATAACTTGAGTTTAATTATTCAACAGGTGGCAACTCCTTTCGACAATAAAATCAGTTGTACATCTACAGGCCAAGCGCTTTAATTTGACACCCCATTTTTTAAAATCGAACGAACGGTGCACAAAATGCCTTATATATATAGACAGGTACTTGCACCGGGTAATTAATGTTCGGCTCAGCCCGAACTTAGAAATATTAAAACTTTTTGAAATATTATAAACCGACCATTTTTAATTACTTAATTAAAGACAAGAAAACCTAATACCATGAAATGGCACAAAAAAAATCATATAATTTTCTAAAGGAATATCTTTTCTGCAAAATGTTTAGCCTAGGCACCCTGTTAAGTTTTGCTACATTTACTAATATTAACATTACTGCAAAACACAATCTACTAACGATTCCTCCAAGGATATTGAACAAAGTTCGCAAAAACAATCACTCATTTGGGTTAAGAGTGTATTAGTGTATCCAATATGGAACAACCTTTATCAAATTTATCGAAAAATAAGGCATAAACCCAAAATCATATAACATCCCATACACATCTCAACAATTTCCCCAAGTGATTACTCAATTTAAATGGGGAACCACAAGCATCGGGCAAAAAATCAAGAAAACAGATAAACAGTAAAGTACAAAAAATAGACATAAGTGTAAGATGCTAATGCACACATTACCCTGGGAACAGCATAATGAAACTACCCACTACGGATAAGTCTGCATATTTGTATGTATGTATGTATGTACGGATGTCACTTATATATGTACTTACAAGTGTGCATGTTAAAACGCCAAACATATTCGCATTTTACTTTATCAGACGGATGTGCTTGGCCATTGTGGATTGAAGAAGGCTATCCAGCTACATTCTTTGATTACGATATTTTTTAGTAACACCCTTACAATGAGACTGTATGCGCGGTACAGCTTCTACGCATTCGCATATGTGTTAGCCATATTGTGGTTATTCTACCTAATAGAGACAATCTGATGCCAACCGAAGCAGTTGTCACCCACTTATTGGTCCATTGACGGCTGTTGTCAAGTGGTTGATAAAGGATCACCATGTACTGGGTGGGCAAAAAGGAGCAAAAAACGAGATTTGGTGAAAAAATTCGTTCAATTTATATTGCGTTTATCTCTCATATGTCAACTTTTGTAAACACACATGTGCACACATACATATGTAATATGCAAATAGAAGTACATACATACATACATTGTATATCCATATTTAAACAATAAATTGCACACAAGTGCAACATTACAATAAAACTGTTTTGAAGTTTCTCCGTTTGTTTTTAATCGTTTTGATGCGTTTCATTTCCAGTCATTTATTTCACTTTCGATTTTATACGGCGGTCATCAATATTATTTACGAGTATATATATATGTATATTCGAGAGTGGTCAGGGCACTGCAGGAGAAAGTGCTTTTATTCACAATTGCAAACCTGGTTGCGAATATTTGGGTATTAGGGATGTTAATTTTTCGGCTTTTTCCGATCCCAGGATTTTCGGGCTGGGCGTTGTCACAATCCCGGGATTCCGAGATTAGTCCCGGGACTTAGATATTCATTACTTGCCAACAACTTGAATCGAAAAAATTGCTTATATATTGTTTGAGAAGCTCTCCTACCATGAAATAAATAATAAATAAATGCGTTTGAAACCATGGTACAATAAATACAGGTATTGTCTTCCCAGAGAGCGCATATTCCGATCTGCCTTATTTAAAAGATATCATTGTTGCCCGAACTAAAACGTTTACTGCATGAAATATCCCTTTTTCCATACCCCATATACCATATATCTATGTTCAAGTATTTTTTTTTAACAAACCTTTTTACAGAGAACTTGATCAATTTGCAAAAGCTAGAAAAAAACATTTTCTTGTAAATAAATTCAAAATTTGTATTATTCACTTAATTTCAAACGTTTTTTTCTTCTTTTGTTTTGAAAATTTACAGAAATTAAATTGAGCGAAAACAAAAAGCAAAGCCAAATAAAATTAAAATAATCAACATTGAACTGCGTCAAAATGAAAATAAGCGAGCACGAATTTCGATGTGAAGCAAAACTCTCTAAGAAGACAATACCTGTAATTATTGTACCATGGTTTGAAACCTACCTTTTTATTTAAAGTGGCGTTTTTATTATTTCTCTCTGACCGCAGGATTTATTTTGAAGGACTTTGTAATTTCAAAGATATGATTCATTCCAAAAATGATAAAAAAATGCAATGCAATGTAGAATAAAAATATGGGTAACAAATGCAATAGAAATTTTTTTTAGAATGTAAAAAATTTAAATTTTTTAGATTCACAGATCGAATAGATTTTTAAGCTGACAAAGTTAGAAGAACGAAATTCGAACAAATATTGCGAAATTTCAACGATAAAATTTTAAAATGACATTTTCAATATTTGCCAGCCGTTTTGCAATAGAAACTTGAATATGTTTAAATTCTACGGGATTTCCTCATTAATTTTATACCCATACTTGTTAATCATTTTTGAATTACTTGCCAAGAATCCCGGGACTTTCGATACCTTAAAAAGTCCGGAATCCCGGTATTAACATTAACTAGTGGGTATATATTTAATAGGTAAGAAAGCTGGAACTGTTCCTTCGGATATACGGACAAATCCCGATATCCGTATATCCGATCATTTTACTATATCCAGATATTCAGGTTTTTTAATCAGATATTAGAATATCCGGATAGTTAAAAAATTCTGATAGAACTCCCAGCCCTAGTATGTAGGTAATGAGAGCGAAGCAATGGAAAACAAAATAAATTGTGAAATGTTTATTCCTTATTTGGATATCCATGATTTTGTTGCTTCCAGATAAGGTACTTTCACTAGGTTGGGTTAGGTTAATTTGCAGTAGTTGTTCGAAACATGGGATGCACTTGGACATTTTACCTTGAACTGTGGACAGACATTTGAGCTCATGTCGAAGAAGGCAGAAAATACTCTGTGTGTTAATTTTGATGATTTTTGGTTCCTTACAATAAAAATTAATAATTTCAACATTGAATATTTTCATTAAAATGTATTTATTCACTTCGTAGTATTTATTTTATTAGGAATTCCTCTCTAAGGCTCTCTCTAAGTTCCAGGCTAAGTATTCCAAAAAAAGTCCATTCTTAAAGGTGCCGAGATTTGCTTTGTGATACCATGAAAATTGAACGTAAACCATTATTTAGTAGGCGAAATGCTGTGAGCCGATTATGAAATTACGATTGTGAATTAGTCAAGAAGTGCTAGCCAAAATGTTTCCAATTTAAGGCCTGTATGCAGCTCTCAAGAAAAGCAAAAACTCCATATAAAATGACGTACAAGAAATGGCTAAGAAATTTTCTTGAGTCAAATTTCCTTAAGGCAGTACGCAGTTCTTAAGAAATTTACTACGCTTTCTATTACGGTTTTCTAAAGTTTTTTGTGAAAAAAGAGCACAAGGCAACCCAGGTTTGCAACAGAAATATATGCCCGTTCCATTTCTTGAGGAAAGAGTGAGGCAACAGGCTATGAAGTATCAAAAATGTCCTTGGGCACACACGCGAAATAATGGCAATTTTTTCTTGACCGTTTTCTTGAGAGCTGCATACAGGGCTTAAGCCTCGCGAAGGCTAGGCAATCTAATAGAAAGTGCAAAGATGATTTCACCTATAAGAAAAGATCGAAGAGAAATAGAAAATAGTAAAACAAAAATTGTGGACGGAATTGCCATCTTAAATGAATGTCGGGTTCCAAATGGTTGAATAGGCCAATAAACTCCATATATAAAAATTAAATAAATAAGCTCCATATATAGTTATGTGCAATTATTTTGAGCACTGCAGAAATTTCGAAAAACTTTCATCGAATCCTCTCTATGCGCATTTGTGACGAGCCTGTTTTCCAAAGAGCCTTTATTTTGGCAGCGACGGGTATATCAGAACACACTTTCAGAATAGGTGTCTGTGGGATATGAAAGACAAAGCTATCACAATAGAAGTATTTTTTGGCAAAACTCGGGAGGGTTTATCTATCCTTCCTTATCTTCAGGATAAGTATATTTGAGAGCTTTTGACCTCGCTCGAAACACTAACATTTTAAACTTTCACTTATAATCATCTGTGAAAAATTTGTTATTTTTGGACTTGGCACACACATCTATGTATGTACATATGTATGTACTTGGAAAGGGTCCACATTATGTGTGCCGTGGGGAAAAATACTTAGAAGATCGTGGAGTTTTTTGTAATTTTGGAACGATGGAGAATTTTAACAGAAAACCTTTCATGACTAAATTAGTTTCCTTACCAGGCGCGACCTCATTGATTCCGGATCCTACTTATGGTACCTCAGCTATAAACTCAGCTACGGTAGCCGCCATAAACTCTTAAGAGTCTCGCAGGCAGTTTCGCCCCTGAAAACTATTCGTTATTGTCGGCTTTTTAACCGCAAACTTCTATCAATTAAATATTGATCCATGATGGATCTACAAAAGAATAGCAAATAAGAGCATTTGTCGCCCCTAAAAAAACATTTATATGTACATATGTATGAATAGAAACGAGCGCTTCAGAATCCAAGTGTGTAAATGATAAGGAGTTTTCGCTTGAATTCAGTAGAAAGATACAAATAAAATAAAAAGCAAATGCAAAATAATTATTGCATGATCACGACCATTAGTGAAATGAAAAGGATTCAGCTACTGCTCACAAATATATGGAAATGCATACATACGTATGTATGTATGTACCCTGTGGGGAAAATCTCTAGTTCTGAACAGGTGCGCTTCTAGTACATTTAGACCCAGTACTGGTTCGCGATAAATCTCTTTTGCATGCAAGCAACTGGCGATGTCCTAGGAAGTGTCAATTGCCGCCCGCTGCATCCCTTTTTCGATAGTTCCGAACTAGTCCTAAATTATATAGTTCCGAACCAGTTCTGAAATCGACGAACGAAAGAAAAAAGTATCATGATTTTTTAATCTTTTTGGTTCTTCCGTGTGTGCGAAGTTATTTTGGAAGAAATGTATTTTCAATTTGAAATTAAATTTGTTTGAATGATTGTTAGAAATGTACATTTACATACCTTTAGCTGTAGCTGAGTTTTCAGAGGTGCTCGCTGTTATTTCTTAGATTCCAGACGGTCCCAAGATGTTGAAATTTTAACACAAACTTTGGTTTTGTATTACCAAGCTATGAAAAAGCTTCTGCGAAGCGCAGAATAGAAGCGTATTTGAACGAAAAAGCCGCGGAACACATACCTATGCAAAGTAAACAGGCCCCCCGCTGCATCCCTATTCTATAGTTCCGAACTTGTTCTAAATTCGACAAATAAGATCTAGTTCGTTCTGCATCCCTTTTTCTATAGTCCCGAGCCATTTCTAAATTCGTCACTTTTGATATCCATTTCTAGTGAAAAAAAAACTAAAAAAAAATGGTATTTTAAAAGTACCACTTTTCGCCGACTTTGGACTGGTGGGGATCTAGTTCATATCGGACTAGAGCCTTTTTGGCGATAAAGACCTAGTACGGAACTAGACATTTGATTCACTAGTCCGCGGTTTCCCTGCAGGGTAGTATATGCATGCAAGCATAGCATAGGTGTATACATAAGTAATGTTTGTGTATATCATACGTAATCTTTACCTTTCGTTTTCGAAAATTTTCCTTAACAATATGTTTAAAAGAATGCATCAGGGAATATACCCCTGTGGTCTTCTTACAGTAAAATAAAGCAATATTTATTTACTCAAAGTGCTCGCAATTGTGTGGCATCATGCTACAACCGCACCAGGTGGCTGCTTCAAATGGAATTACATATTTACATACATACGTACAACTGTTATGTATTCAACTTCTGTACTGCCTTTTGAATATTTGAAATAAGGATTGGCTAAGGACCGAAGATCCATACGTATGTTTGTAAATACATAACAATAATTACGGCAAAGAAATTTCAATAGAAAAATATCAATTTTTAACCATTTTTATAATTCTTAATAAATAAATAGTCATGGCTTAGTGGGTAGAAAAGGCAATATGAATGCTACGGTCAACTATCAAATAATAAAAAGGCCTTTTCCAATAATTAATACATATGTACATAAAAACATAACTGTATCTTAGAGCAAAATACCGGAATATTTATAAAAATATATTTCCGAGAAAATGTCAAAAATGCCTCTGACTAGATAAAGAAGACAAACACATAAGGTAAGTGCGTATCGCTCATTTAGTAAAAGACTATCATAACGCAAAACACGCCATATTCAGTAAAGGCGTTTAAATGGTGCAACTAAATACTCCAGATTTTATAGCATTGCACTTTATATGTACATCATCCGCATCATTATCATCATATCAGAAATGCAATTTTTTGAACATACGCAGCATTTCATTTAAAAAATAATTGGAAATAATATCCTATCACGTTATTTGTTTGTTAAAAATGGATATCAGGTTTTAACATTTGGCTTGACTTTTTATCTCGAATTCGAAATTAGCACAAATTAGCAAAGCTCCCACAAAAATTTTCGGGGTTTTCACCTAAATTCAAAGTTTCTCAAAGTTTTAGTTTCAAAGCATTGTATATTCATAAACACAGAAGAACATAATCTTTCTTAAAATTCTCAAGTTCCTCCCACAAATCTAAAGAAATGAAAAATGACCATCTTTAAAAATTTTTTAAAGGAAAACCGAAAAGGGCGGCGTTAATGGGGTAAATGGGAAGGCAGCCAATGAGTTGGCTCGACATAAATAGACGTGCAGTCACGATATATGTATATATGTACAATATTTTCAATGTATCCATACGTATGAATGTACCTAAGTATATACATACATATGTATGTATATGAAACTACATACATCTTCAGAGACCTTATTCCTACATGTATGTAATATGTTTCCCCTAAAAAAAAAAAACAGTGGTAAAAAGAGACGTGAATAAATCACCAGCACCAACAAACATAAAAGCTGCTGCATGAGTGACTAAGATTTGCTCTTGGGTTAAAATTTATATGCCACATATGCAGATGAGGGTCGAAAGCATCGATACAATAGTACATACCTACATACATATGTGCATGCATACAATCGCTAACTTTTATGTGTGTATGTAGTTCGGAGACAGTGACTTACTCCCAACAAAATATGTCCTGCATACGCACATGTGTACATTAGGGTGGTCCAAAATTCATGTGGGGGAGGTGTTAAATAAGTTCGAATTTTAATGCCCTTACCCCTAGGAATTTTCTACATCGAGAACATATACACTGTCCTGTTTTTTTTAATCCAAACATTTTTAGAGGCCGCTCAAAGTTTTCAATGCATTTTGTAGTATTGAATTTTTGAAAATCAATATTTTTCTATCGGAAAGCTATTTCTCTTCAGCACACTTCGAATAAAAAAAAAATAGTTACTATGATAAATAGTTAAATAAACAATTGGGCATTATTTTTGGAAGTCTTCTGAAAAGAGCATGGTTTCCGAACGAAAAATATATATTTTCGAGAATTCCATAAAAACTGTTGTTTTTTCACATAAAATACATAGACATTTTTATGCGCTTTGAGCGACCTCTAAATATATATATATATTTTTTTTTTAAATAAAGAAACAGAGTAGTATATTTTTTCGGTATAGAACAATCCTAGGGGAAAGAGCATTAAAATTCCGACATTACTTTTTTTGGAACACCCTAGTTTACATACAATTATGCATTTGTATATATGTATGTTCATACATATCTCATACTCGTATTTATGTACTTTGCAGATCTGTACATTAGACTGCATCACTCCCCATACAAAAAAAAAATCGGTACTTTTTTTCCATTGGAATTATAAAATCTATTATATTTTAAGACGTCCACCAAAATATTAAGATTTAAGCGAACTGGACCGATTTGAAATATGGAGTTTTTTATGAATAAAAATAAAAAATGTACATACAAATATTAAAAAAAATGAACGGAATCATAATTATGAGATTTATGATACTGTTTTTTTAACTTTTTTCAAAGATTGGTATAAGAAAAACTTGAATAACTGAACCTAAACTCTTCCGACTTAGACCTGTGAGGTATCATTGGAAAGGTATTTACTCAACCTTTTTATATCTTTGATAATAAACTCATTCAAAGGATGAATGAAAAAGACGAACGAACATCATTTATAGGCGAATTAAGATGTGTTGGTATATGAAAAAAATGGGGCACGAATGAACTTTTTTAGCACATAAATAAAAATAATGGGAAAATACCTTTCTACCGAGATCCCATAAGTCTAAATCAGAATAGTTTTGGCCCAGTTATTTAAGTTTTTCGTAAATCAACCTTTGAAAAAAGTAAAAAACCGCATTAAAAATCTCATTATTACGATTCCGTTGAAAAGATTTTTAAATATTTTCATGCAGATTTTTTAAGCTTAATCTGAGGGGAGTTTTTCAAAAAGTTCTTTAAGAAACTATTTTTATTCATAAAAAACTCCATTTTCGGAGGTATTTTCAAATCAGTCCAGCGCGCTTAAATCCTAATATTTTTCCGAAATATTTTGGTGGACGTCTTCAAATATAATTATATATATTTTGTAATCCTCGGGGAGAAACCGCAACTATTTTTTGGTGATGCAGTCTAATGTACATACATATGAATGCGATATGCCAGGGTTATATCGCTAGGCGGCACGTGTGGGTGGAGCTCTCCCCTATTTGGCGCTGAATCACGTTCATCAAGTGCCTACACTTTCGATGGCAAAACTAGCTTTTTGGCATTTTCTTAGAAGTTTTAGTGCTTAAATAAAAAAATGATTCCTTGTCGTCTGTATACATTATATCAGAAGCGTATGCGCGAGATGTACTTTCATGGGAATGTAGAACTTCTTCTACAAGTACATATATAAATTTGGCTAGGCAGTATTGTATTAATAATATCAATTAAGTCAATATTACTTATACATATTTATATTCTAATCGGTAGTTTATTAAAAATTCAAAGCAAAGATAATGACAAAAAATTTTATTGGAAAATGGTCAGATTGGTGCCTTTAGGAGGCATTGGCAAACGTAGGCATGTAAAAACGTATTCACCATTTCCCCACAAAATTTGTAAAGGTCCAAAATGCAAACAATACAATTTTCAATTAACACTACTATACTCATTCACTTTTACCTGAAAGCAAACGTACCACGCCTGTCACAGCTTTCTCGCCCGAGATACCGAAATACATACATATGTACAAAGGTTTCTGAAATTTATCATAGCCTGAAGAAACTCTACACAAACATTTTGAAAAAGGATAAATTGTTTACGGGCGATTCCAACTTCACGGGTGGGACATTTGAACAGAAAAAATTGGTATTTCTTGTTTAAATTTAAATATAAAGTACTGAATAATTCTACATTTTGATAAAACTACACCTAATTGACTATTATATGATTTATTACAAAATACGAAAAAAATGCCAGCTTACTTTTTATTCGAAAAAGTCTGAGTTATTTCTTCTGTCACGGGTGGGACAAAAAAAAGAACCTGCTTGATGTCTTATAATAAAACAAATCACCACGAATGCAAACAAAGCAAAAACTACAACAAAAATTATGGATTTATTATAAAAAAAAATCCGAAATTTCTCTGTTACGGGTGGGACACGTACAAATTTTTATATAAAAAGGAGCTTTAAGTGTGGGCCATATTAAAGATTAGTTATTAAAAAATATAAGAAGCCAAGTAGGGGTTTAATTCACTCACGTTTTATCTTAGTATAGTGCCTTTTATATAAAAGAAAAAGCCTAGCACGTCCGCCAAAAAATTTATTAAAAATCAACGCGATCTCCCAGCGTCTTGAAATTTTCGCTTTTTGCTATTAAAATTTAATGGGATATAAAACTGCATACCTCGAATTTTTCTAAAAATTATGAACAAAAAGTTTAAAATTTTTGGGCGTAACTGTTGAAATTTTTTGAAATTTACAATTTTTGTACGAAGTTTGAAATACTGATTTATGTGGTTCTGGTTATGTAATGTGCTAGACTTTTTTAAAAAAAATAAAACTATGAACATTAAATAAACAAAAGAAAATACCAAAACTGGTCAAAATGTCACTTAACTTGATCAGCTGACCACAAGGGCCAGTCCGCGCTTCCGCCCTTCTCCCCTGCGTCCCCCGCAACAAACAAATAGAGCTTATCAGCCCTGTAAACCTACCTCTGGCAACTGTAGCACCCGTAGCTGTCACGGGTGGGACATGCTTGACTGTAGAATTATTCTTTTCTAACTATGTGGAAACGAAAATGTAATTGTGGTTAACATTGACAATGAAGTTCGAACGTTATGTAACAAACCCGAAACACAACTTCAACTTGTAGCCGCTACAACAACAACAACAACAACTTCAACTTCTGTAATTAACTATAACAACGTTTATCTATTTTTGTCACGCGTGGGCCAAGATCAATACTGCTTAATAGTAACTCATAATATAGATAAAGCACTCACACAATTTAATATATACAATTTTATTAAACGCAGATGAGTTCTACTACAAATTTTTCTTACCAAACACTTGAATTAATTATGGAACTTCCCATACCCAAAACCAAGTTCAGATTAAAAAGTTGGAAATTTTCCGTTAAATTATGAACAATATTTTTATAAAAAAAAAAATAACAAAAATAATTTTTATTGAAAAAAAAATTGTATATTAAAAAAAAATCACCAGCAGTAGAAAACCTTAGGAAATATGTGCACACATACAGTCGTTAAAGTACATGTCTACCCTTTAGATTTTGGCGTCACTACAAAACCACGAGTAGGTACTGCCCAAATTTATCTTTTCCACTATGATTTTAATAAAACATTGAAATTGTCAGTTTATCATATACTGGGACATAGTTATATATGCATGTATGTAATTTTACATAAGCATCCCTCTAGGAAAGGTAAACATTGATCAATGCAAGCTGTAAAGTTTCCCAAGAAGAATGGAAACATTCCCTTTCGTTAAGCAGTTAATTTCGTTTTCAACATACAATGTCATTTGTGGAAAACTTTCCTCCTCGCTATCCAAAGAACCAAAAAGCTTTTCAAGAAACTTCCTCAAGCTTTCCTTATGAAGTGAAACGGAGACAATGTCGATTCAAAACATCTGCCTTAATTCCATAAACAACGAAGAGGAATATTTCTACATTACTTCCAAATGGATATTTCCATTTTTCCTCGAGGGATGTGTACATATGTATGTACACACATACAGTTATATCGTGCTACCATCAAATTTGCTTAATTATGTAGGTCTCATGTTAAGCGTATTGATAAAAATAAGTAAATAATTTTTTGTTTGCAATTAAGGGGTTAAATGCCATTTGGTTGAGTTACTGATATCCCAAAAATGTGTCATTACCTCATGTGTACTACAGATAAGATACATATACATACATATGTACATAGTTAAGGCAAAGTTACGAAGACAAACGGAGTATAGCCTGATAGAACACTTTGTGCTATTGAGGCAGATGCCACAGTAGCAGTAATCGTCTTTCAAAAATTTGGACAGATGAAATGATTTGCACAATAGGAGAGAATATAAAATACAATAATACTTTTTTGTTTACCCATCTAATCGCAAACATATCGGTACCTACTTTCGGAAAGAGATTTATCCTTATTACTGCAAATAGTGCACACCTTCAACTTACATATATAAAATGCGTGAATTGCATCTTGACAAAGTAAAACTGGCCCGACGTCAGCTTAGTTAAACTAATACTAGTCTTCTTAAGCTAACTTTGTTACTAAGTGTGCCACTAAGCGGCTCATAGCCAAGGATATGTTTTTGGAGTTTACAAACAAATACCGATTATGGCAACCACAGGAGCGAGTTGCTATGTAAACCTGCTACTGTTTTCACGATTTATATAAACGCCGGTGTTTTAAACGATATGTACAAAGCATGTCCAAGATTTAGTTCTGAGTACATATGTACATACATACACATGTATGTATATACTAAGAATTTAGTCCAACCATTGGATTTCTATTCAACGAATACGTAACAGTTTTTTTTTTCGTTGTGAAAGCAAAACTATATGGAATGCTCATATCGGCGACGGAGGCACACGAAACAGGGTTAAGTAGATGCATTTCTTTTGAGCATAGGCTTTGTAGCAGTAATCAGAATAGACAAATAAAAACGCACAAAAGTAGTATGAATTTCATATACATTCATACATATGTACATTAGACTGCATCGCTCCCCATACAAAAATAAAAACGGTACTGTTTTTCCATTGGAATTATAAAATCTATTATATTTTAAGACGTGCACCAAAATATTTCGGAAAAATATTAAGATTTAAGCGAGCTGGACCGATTTGAAAATACCTCCAAAAATGGAGTTTTTTATGAATAAAAATAGTTTTCCGAAATATTTTGGTGGACGTCTTAAAATATACTAAATTTTGTAATCCCGGCGGAAAAACCGCAACTTTTTGTTGGTGATGCAGTCTAATGTACATATTTATAAATAAATGTATGTATATATAGAAATATATCTCGTTAAATGCTTCTAAATAAGGTCTGTTTTGTGAGACTTTTTTGCCAATAAACTTGCACTTATTATAGCTATTCATAGACAGTACAAATTGTGGGTAACAATAATTATTGTAATAATAATTATTATAATAATAATTATTATAATAAATATTTAGCTATTCCAATGAAAAGCCTTTTATTCTTGAATATAGTGATGACTAATATTCTTTTAACTCTTTCGGCTTAATTTTTTTCTTTGTCTGCTAGTGACTACTGTGCAATGTACGTAATGTGTAATCATAACTTTCATTTAAGAGCCAAACTTTAAAAATTTCTCAATTTGTTAAACCGTTTTTTCTATTTATTTCTATATCTTACTCGATTATGTTGCATATTAACCAAACCTAAACCTAAATACATAGTTAGATATACATATCGTTCTATGATATTCTTTCAACACTTGTGTATGTAGGTACCATTCTTTGTTTAAAAATCCTTTATTGCCTAAACAAAAACGTAATAAATCAAAACACCTACACGCATCAAACAATGAAATGCACAAAAAAGAAGTACATACTTATAGTACGTACAAAAAGCATACAATTTTGAAAAACTCCTTTGAAGCAGCGTGTGAGCGATTGAAGAAAAGGGTCACCGCTTAAATCCATGACATTTAGTGTGCGAATCATAACACTTTGTACAACCCCAACATAAATTAATGTTCAAAGGATCACCTTCACCATTTTTTTCGAAAGGATCTAAGCAACAAGCGCAACAGTTTTCATGGCTAACAGGGTAAAAGAGGGTTAAATAGTTTTTTGTAAGATATTTTTTTAGAAAATTTATAGATTTATCCTTTTATAAGGAATGAGAGTTCAGATGCACATAGGGTAGTGGCATGGTGTACATGTTTTTGCTCCTTTTTTATAAGAAATGCAGTAAGAAAGTCGTTTTTGTAATAATGCCGCGCAAATTGATAAAAGATTTTTGTGGTTGTACATAATTGCTTACATGCATACATATGTATTTAAGTAGATACATACATACATATGTACATATACCATACTTATACGATCCGAAGTGTTGATTTTTACCCCTTCTACATACATATGAATGTATGGCTGACTTCCAAAACGTACCACTACAATGTTTGGATATTGTTCTACTGCGGTATTCCAACTGTTGGTATATGCAGATTTGCGAAACATCGCAACCATTTACATTGCATATTTTGAATATTCAATATAACAATGAATAACCGTTCGTAATTCTAAACAAACGAAGCATCAACTTTGTTTCTGATGCGCTGATTACTCTAGCGATGCGTTTCGATAAACTTTCAGATGCGTTTTGTAAAATTATACATTGTCAACCAATTGTAGTTCGGCATTATGGAACATTAAACTTTGTACGTATGCAATACAATTGAGGTTTTTAAAGTCAGCCTATTTAAAACATACGGCAACATAAAATTACATACAAAATTAAACCCTGAAAAGGTAAATTTATTTTAAGAAGAGAGAGGACTTTACTTCTCAATTGCTTTCTCGGTCCAAACTAGCACTTGTTGGCAAGTTCGATTCTGCGTGGGAATTCGGGGCTTGCATTAGTTTTGTTCCTCAACTTTTCTGAATAAAACTGGTAAAACTATCTAAAAGCAGAAATGTTCTCAAAAAAAGAGAAAAAGCCAAAAAGCATGAGAACGCTTCTCGGGTAAAAATTTGTCAAATATGTACGTAATTTTTTACATTCATTATTAGCTTTGTTCCACACGCTTTCCGGGCTGTTCCGGTAATTAGAGCGTTACTCTCTCACAAGTGTCAAAAATGTGTCAACACGTGCCAAAAATGCCCAGAGCGTGAGGAACGCAAAAAATGATTTTACGTGTATTTATCTTATATGGCTAATGAGGTTATCAAATGACTACATTTTCTGAAAATTCTGCAATATTTTCCACTTTTGTGTTTTATAAAATTTGCTTTCGGATTTAATCAGCAATAGCTGTTATTTCAAATTACCCTTTTGCACCTTTCTGCCCGGTAAAAAAGTCCGGGCTATTTCGTGCACAAAGGAGAAGACATTTGCGATCCAAAAGTGGAACATATTCGCTCTCTATTACCCATATTTCTAGCGTGAGGAACGCTTTCTGGGCTGTTTTGGGAACCCGCGGGATCCCGCGGGCTCGTGTGGAACAAGCCTATTTACATACATAGCTATTTGGCGCAAGGTGCATCCATATAAGTTGGTAGCAGGCGCATATAAGTAAAAATCCCGTGTATTTTGTTATTGCTTTTAGGTACATTAGGGTGTCAAAACGAAAGGAAACAGGAGACAATTTTCACCGTTTCGTTTTGACATTTTTCTGCACTAGTGTAGAGACAATAATATCAAATCAGCTGTTCTAGTAACACCATCTTGAATAGATGCGCTTTGATTTGGTATTTACTATAGGTTCTTTCCAGTACGCAACGCGGGATGCCGCGGGTGCCCAAAATAGCCCAGAAACCATTCCCGAACTTAAAAAATGGATAATAGAGAGCGAAAATTCCCTGCAGGGAGTGACGTTAGCTTATACCTAACTTTAGTCTGTTTACGCGAACACTAGTGCTAACTATTAACTGTGTATTTTGTTCGAAAAAAGCTAACTACTTTTGTGGGGCGATGGCCGCAAAAAAGTCAGACCTGGATACCTCTGCATTACATGTCAACTAACTTGTAACTAACTACTTTTGGACATAAAATATCAATAAGAAAAACAAAATATTTTTTTGTTTTTTTACTTTTTTATTTACTTATTTATTTACTTTATTTTATTACATTTCATATTTGTTTACATATTCTGCTCTGGGTGGCCCCATATTCGAACACCGTCAGACATAACTTCAAAATGATAGTATAAAATTTCGATCTTCCTTTTATTTGTCCTGAATATGAAAAAGAATCTGCGAAGTTCAGAAAAAAAGTGTATTGAAAGTAATTTTTGTATGAGGATATTTAATAGAAACTTGTAAAGAAAACCAACTCCCGATTGCGTCTGCATGACTCCTGCACGACTTTACAATTCACTTTAAGTTGGTTTTGTCATAGCTAATTAAAAGTGAGGTATTAATCGAAATCTCGCCAAAAGCTAACTATAAGTTGGTTAGTTTTAACAATTGACAATTTTTCACTGCAATTTCACGCACTGGATCGTAAGTGTCTTCTTCTTCCTGTCCTAAACAGCCCGAACTTTTTCTCGGGTAAAAATGGATAAAGTGTCAAAGTGCATACCAGCTGTTTTGTGTTTACATGTTGCCTACATTTACTTGGTGCTTTTTAGGAATAGTGAATGTATTTTCAATCTTCATATTCTTAAAATCAAATTTGTGAACAAAAGTTCAATATCCAAGAGTTTGCATTTAAGTGACAAAAACAAAAACAACGCGAATAAGCTGTTTCTCAAATTCTGGGCACGAAATGGGGTTTTTCGCGTACCCGTACTTCTGGATTATGTTCCATTTTTGAGAGCAAACTTTTCGCTTATTCTCTAATTACCGGATCCGGTCCGGATTGTTAGGGAAAGAACCTTATTACTCTTATTTAATTGTCACTCGAAAAAATCATAATTTTTTTTTAATAACTTTGGGTAGTTTTCAAATAGAATGTTTATAAATCAATGGACGTTGGCATCAAATGCAACATATCTGTAAAGTTTCAAGAGAGAATATCTGTCGCAGTTACTTTTTATACTTTACGATTTTTTTAACTTTAAACGATCGAATCTAATAATAACAAAACTAGTTAGTGTATCACCAAATAAAAAAAATTAATTGAGTAGATAAAAGATGACTATGATTTGAGAAACTAAAATTCCATTTTTACAATTTTTATTGGCACACTCGAATAAGGAATACTGCTTAAAAATCTGCACACGCCAATATTTAATTAATTATTAATATGACTTTCAAGTTAAGGCGTAGATGAATGCGTATGGTGCTGTGGGGCGTATACGTTACATACGCAACTACGGGTATATGAGCACGAGTGCTTATTTTTACTTTTTTTTTTAGTATATATACTTTTAAAATTATAATTCAAATACAATTTCGAGTTGGAATCTTGTCCTTTATACAAAACCAAAAACTCGTTTTAGTCGAAAAATGTAACAACTCGTGAGATTTGCTCATTTATGTACATATACGTGTATGTGTTTAAAATATCTTCTTAATTTTATATGGCAAGTAGTTTTTATTATTACATAGAATGCATTTGCTATGACGAGCACCGCAGCCGAAAGGATAGAGCTAGAAACTGCCACATTTATATTTTTAATTTGTTATGTTAACCAAAATAAAAATAATTTATGTACATACATAGTTATTAGTAAGTAAAACCACGCGGGCATTCACAAAGAAATATATGACCTTTAAGCAAGAAGATTGTCTCTTTGAAAAGTTTCAAGAACAAGGGGTAAAATAGATGAAAAAATTAAGAAATTTTCATAGGATCCTTAATAATTTGATGTGAAATTCTTATATAGTTAATTAAGGAATTTGAATATCTTTTAAAAGTTGCATTTTATAGATAAAATTAATTTGCTTGCATTAAAAATCGTCTTGTTTTTACTTAAAAAACAATGATAATGTTTAAAAATTGTATGATATACATATCTCTTTGAATTTATTTAGAAGAGTTTCTTGTTATTTTTTTATGTTAAGTAATTCATGTTTTTACATGAAATATTGTCAGTATGACTACCTATGTAGTTGAAAAGGTATAACTGTATGCTGCTATTCGGTAGGTACCCGGTTAGATGCCAAGAAGCGCAGATTTCTTTTTAGCTTTCAATTATTTAGTAACCTAATAAAAATTTAAAGAGTTTCAATTTTATTTCATTAAAAAGTGTTTCCCTCTCGATACAAAAACATGTCTTTTCGAAGATCTATCTTGCAACTTTTTTATTAGTTTTTCTGTGTATTCCTACATTCTTTTTATGTATGTATGTATTTCAAAAGCTATATTTTATTTTATATAGGGTAATAAAATACAAAAATGATACTTTCTGAAACCAAAAGTGAAAATAGCAAAGAATTTAGTCCTTGCGTGGCCGTTATTTAAGAATGTGCTTTAATTTTAAATCACTTGGTGAGCATCTGTAAAGAATTCAAGTTGGATCCTTTTGCAGTGTAAATCAGCAAACGCCATCTCTCTAACATGAGGTCAGTTTGTTAAATCAAGAAGAAAAGGAAGATAGATTTTTTTTTTGTTTTTTTGTAATTTTAGAGCTTCTTAAAAAAATTGCAAAAACTTAACAAAGCAGCAAATAATAGGAAGGGTATCTTGGCAACAAGAATGTAATAAAAAGGCGAACAAAAACGAAAAAAGTCACCTAAATTTATATGACTATTTTAGTGAGATTATGTGAATGTATATGTATGTAAGATGGTATTATTGAGAAAGTAAATAAATAACTAAGTACTTTTGTACACAGATATGTACGTATGTGCATATGTACAATGTGTTTACCTACTACCAAATCAACTAGGTACATTCGCGTTATGTCAATGCTTTGATATTGAAGCAAGTACCTAGGTGGGGGCGGGATCTAAAAGTATACTACAAATTATTTAATTAATCGCACACTTTATTAAAAATTCGTCGCATGTCCATTTTCCCATGACTACATCTGTCACTTATGTAGGTATGTATGTCTAAATACAAATGTATAACTACAAAGTACCTAACAAATGTACAGTTTTTCCCGAATATTTCGAATAAAAATATCTCTCTCTTAACCCGGCATCCGATTCGTAGCCATTTTCGACAGTTTTAATACGCTTGTAAATTTTTTATTGTGGCCTTTATAACATAGAAAATCTGCATGTGGCAATTATTGGCCTCATGCTATCTCACTAAATTTGTAAAATTCCCTTCCCAACTTGCGCCGAAATTTTTTAAATTTTATTTTCAATTTTGAAATATAACTCATATACATCTGCATGTACTTCAACTTCTGATGATGGGGATGATAAAATGCAATCATGGCCTGAAGTGGCTTTACCCAATAAAATTTAAGACTTTAACTCAATACCCACTTTCCTTACTTCAGAAAGAAATGAGGACATATATACATATTAACATAATTAAGATTTGCGTAAATTTTCGTCAGTGCTTACCTATATCCGGGGCATACTGTAGTCAAGGCAAGCTTAAACGTACTTGACTACCTGAAAGAACATACTCGTGGCTTTGTCCAGTTCATATGAACATGTGTACGCCAGTATGTGTATTGCTCGTGGCATGAGAGTATCACTTGTCATTTCTTATTTAATAGAAAATTGGCAATCGAATATACTTCAAAACGAAAACAAGCTTTTGGTATTCCTTTTTTATGACGCTCATATTATAGAAAGCCTTACTAGTCATTTTGACAAAATTTGAAAGATGTTTTAAATTACTTAAATAACATGTATGTATGTTGTCATATTTCAGCCATTAGGCATTTAATGAGACGACGCTAAAGTGATTTCTAAGCCAAAAGCGGATGTAAATATGTATGTTCACATATGTACAATAACAACTTGCCCGCGTTGTATGAGCTAGCCGACTGTGCCGTAAAATCAAATTAATGTGTTTTAAAGTTGTCAAAAGTAACAACACGAGTCTCAAAATTCAAACGGCATAAACATCTTTATGATTTCACTTCCTTTTGAACCCTATTTTATCCTTTTGGGGGATCTATGTGTGTGCGCTCCAAATAGTAGATAACCATTCTACGAGGGACGCATGTTTTTTTAATTGAAAATCTTAGCTATTAGCTCATATCTACATACATATTGTTTTTTCATCACCATTTTTTAACTCCTACAATGCCTTAAATATATGTACATATGTATACATATTTGTATATTGCCACACAAGGACTCGTTTAATTTGTCGTTTGACTTCCTGTCATCTGCTCTTACAAAACCATTTCTCAAAACAACACACATGCTGTTGCTCACGATCGGGGAGTTGCAAGATTTCATGTGAAGTTTGGGGAGTACAGGAGCATTCAAAAAGAACATCGCATACATAAATAAATTTTACAAAGCACCACTTTGCCTACTGTATGACTTACTTACATATGTATTAGCCTATGTACATATACATACATATATGTAGGTATGTATAAAAACACATTTTCCTTAACAACAAAAAATATAGTAAATTACACGGTATTACAGTCTCCGTTGCACAACATGCAAATTATTCCTCTCAAACGTTGAGTATTGCCCTTTCAAACTTCCCCAAATTCATTTACCCGACAATTTGTAAAAGATTCGCCTTAAGAATCTCTTAACGTGTATTAATATTTACGCGGGTTTTAAGTATCCTAAGGATTTTTAGGAAAAATTGTGGCTTAACACGAGGAAAACACACAAAAATGTGGAATATAAACGTAAATTTTTGTTTCCCTCAATTAATGGATGTTAATAGTTATCCCGCAAATCTTTTTGATTGGTGCACCACAACATCACAGGAGCCATTTCTGAATACTGACCCATCAATTGTCTTACTCTTAAGCTTACACTTCAATATCCTTAATACACTTTTATAAAGGGAGCAACAGCCGTAAAAGAAGGATGTATAAACAGGTGTACGGCGGAAACAAAGCCGTTTGATATGAGGTGGGAGTCTAAGAAGTTATCTTTGTACATACAAATAATGCAGTAACGAAGACTAAAACCGTTATGGCACCACTGAATGCACAACGCTTAATATTGTTGAAGAAAAATGCGTTCTAAGGTACATATGTATGTATAAACCAAAAATGTCACGAAAATATTTGTAAATTTTTAAATCATAAAATGTGTACGTTACTCATGTATTCGTATGTATGTACATACATACATATGTACATATTTTATATTTTAAATTTAGTCTGTTCCTTTGANTTGCACATGTAAATCAGCTGATCGTTTGACACTTTTCATGAACTTACAGGAAAAAAAACTCCGGACTAAATCCTGTAACTTCTGACTAGGAACAGTTGCTCAGTTACTCTCTCAAATGTGTTCCCACTTACAGGTTTTATGTCAATAGGAACGACTTCCTGTAAGTTCTGACTAAATCCTGTAAACCGGACTGCTATTGGAACAGACTAATTGTAAAATGTCCTTGTAGTTTGTATTGTTTGAAGCATCGTTGGAATAATGTAACAATTTTAGATTTACATATAGTGCAGCCAAATTAGACTATACTAGAGTGCCTGTTACTGTCTAAATTCGACAGTTTTTCTAGTTTTAGAAGCCTTGGAGAGGTTTTCTAACTTAACACGTAGCAAAACTTATACGGTACAAATTAACTAACCGGAAAATCTTCCGTGAAACGTAACTACATTTTTTTTTATCTGAGAAGGTCTTTGGAGGACTTCGGCAGGGCTTGGAATTGACCCGATACATTCAAGTTTATCGATAAATTTCAATTATTTGATACATATCGATAGTTCGATGAATTTCAAGAACACTAAAATTCGATAACTCAACAAAATTCGTTAACTCGACCGATTTCGATAACTGTGAAATTCGAAGGCTCGATAAATTTCGATAACTCCAAAATGTAAAAACTTTCGATACCTTTATAAATTTTTACTTTTGACATCTCCACATTTTTCGAAAGCTATCTAAACATTTTGATAACTCGTTACACTCTGTTAAGACGATTAAATTCGATAAGCAGTGATAAATCGATAAGCTTATATAACCTTGAAATTTCGATAAATCGATATATTTTGAAAATTCCAACTCGCTTCGTTGAACCAACTAAATTCAGTAGATCAATAATTATCGATAACTCTGTAAGTTGAAAGAACTCCATGCATTACGACACCTCGATAAATTTCGTTAAGTCTATAAATAATGATAATTCAATGAATATCGATAACTTGATACATTTCTTTAACTTGACAAATTTCGTTAATCCCACACGTTTTTATAACTATCCGTAAATTTGGACAACCAAGTTTCTGTGTCTATAAATTTCGACAACTCAGTAAACATTGATCAGTTTTCAGTAATTCGATACGTTGCGATAACTTAATAAGCGTGGATAAATTTCGATAATTATAAACTTCGATCATTCGATAAATTTCAGTAACCTTTATGGCTGATTTTATTTCGATTCCTATCGGAAAATTTCAACTCTGTTAACCCAATTCTTATGTATTTCTCATTGTCGTCTTTATCCCAATTTTCGTCTTTATCTTCACTTTTGCCTTTTTTTCTCTTCATCGCTATCACTTGTTTCTTCATCTTCATATTTATCTTTATTTCAAACCAAATGCGAAACAGCTTAAATTGAACAGGTTGCAAAAACAACCATACACAAATATGGAAATTTTTAAACGACGATTTTCAACCAATTTCGAGACTACAAAAACTCTCCTCATCTACAGAAAATTACCTTTCCAACGGTGTTTTTGGTTTTGAAATCGGTAACTTTACCTTTTTCTTCATCTTTGGTTTTATCTTTCACATCTTTGCTTATATCCTTTGCTTTTTCTATTCACGTAGATGAGATGAGGTTCGATGACGTGATAAGATGTGACGTGATTTTATGTGATGTGGTAGGATGTCATGTCATGCGTTGTCATATCCTCTGGTGTCATGTCATATGATGTCATACCATATGATGTCATACCATATGATGTCATATCATGTGATGCCAGGTCATGTCATACGATGTCATATCATGTGATGTCAAGTCATGTGATGTCATGCCATATAATGTGATGTCATATCATATAATGTCATTTCACGTGATATCGTGTGATGTGATATCATATTATGTGATATAATATCATGTGATGTCTTTTCATATCATGTGATGAAATGTGATGTGGTGTCATGTAATGTGATCACATTCCATGTTCCGATTAGTATATCGATAACCCTGTTGATAACTGTGTCGATAAAAATACCGATAACAATATCCATAAACATATAGAAAAATACAACGATTGTAAAATCAATTATTTCATCGATAAATATAACAATCATCAGTATCGATTATTGTACATATCGTTAACAATATAAATGACTAAATCGATAACAAAATCAATTATTTAATCGATAATTATACCGATAACAATATCCATTATTGTATCGATAACAATATCGATTATTATATTGATTATTACATCGATTACAATCGATTATTTAATCAATAACAGTATCGATAACAATATCTATTATTTTATCGATAGCAGTATCGATTATTATATCGATAAAAAATATCGAGTTTTATATCGATAACAATATCGGTCTTCATATTCATCCTTTTCTTCATATTTATCTTTATTTTTGCATATTCCTCTTCCTCTTCCTCTTCACCTTTAACTTAAAGTGTTTAAATTTACTTTGATCTTCGTTTTTGCCTGTACCTCTAGGCATCTTTGTTTTTGTTTTTATTCTCAAACCGCTGACCACTTCCATGTGCATTATTCCCCTCGAATTTGACAATTTACTCCCAACCAACCAATTCCCGCTAAAGAAGTTTCACTTCATAAATTCAAGAAATTTTCTTACCCTTTCAGTTACCCTAATTCTTATGTATCTGTCATTTTCGTCTTTATCTTCACTTTTGCCTTCTTTTTTTTGACTTCATCGTTATCATTTATTTCTTCATCTTCATATTTATCTTTATTTCAAAGCTTAATTTCAAATGTGTAGTGAAACAACAGACGAAACATGTCTAATTGAACATGTTGCAGCAACATCTATACACAATTCGAAAATGTTTAAACGACGGTTTTGGCCGTAATTTTCAACCAGTTGTGAAACCATAAAAACTTTGCTCATCTACGGAAAAATGCCTTTCCAACGGTGTTCTTGGTTTTGAAATCGGTTCGGTGGAATCGCCAAACGAACGGAGACAAAATTTATGTTAGCGTATTAATATATAGACTAGAGTGCCAGTTACTGTCGAAATTCGACAGTTTTTCTAGCTTTTAGGAGCCTTGGAGAAGGTTTCTAACTTAACACGTAGCAAAACTTATACGGTACAAATTAACTTACCGGTACATCTTCTGCTTTAGAACTAAAACGAAACTAAATTTTTTGTATCTTAGAAGGTCTTTCGACTTCAGCAGGACTTAGAATTGACCCGATACATTCCACTTTATCGATAAATATTAATGATTTCATACATATCGAGAGTTCGATGAATTTAAAAAACACTAAAATCTGATAACTCAACAAAATTCGTTAACTCGACCAATTTCAATAACTGTGAAATTCGAGGGCTCGATAAATTTCGATAACTCGAAAATGTAAATTCTTTGGATACCTATAAAAATTTTTACTTTTGATAGCTCCACATTTTTCGAAAGCTATCGACAAATTTTGATAACTCATTACACACTGTTAACACGATAAAATTCGATAAGCAGTGATAAATCGATAAGCTTATATAATCTTGAAATTTCGATTAATGGATATATTTTGAAAATTCCATAAACTTCGATTCGATGAATCAACCAATTTCAGTAGATCAATAATTATCGATAACTCTGTAAGTTGAAAGAACTCCATGCATTACTACAACTCGATAAATTTCGTTAAGTCTATAAATAATGATAATTCAATAAATATCGATAACTTGATACATTTCTTTAACTTGACAAATTTCGATAATCCCACATGTTTTTATAGCTCGATAACTCTCCGTAAATTTCGACAACTAAGCTTCTGTGTCTATTAATTTCGACAACTCAATAAACATTGATCAATTTGAATAATTCGATACGTTATGATAACTTAATAAGCATGAATAAATTTCGATAATTATAAACTTCGACGATTCGATAAATGTCGGTAACTTTTATGGAAAATTTCAATTCAGTTACCCTAATTCTTATGTATTTCTCATTGTCTCCATTTTCGTCTTTATCTCCATTTTCGTCTTTATCTTCACTTTTGCCTTCTTTTTTTGCCTTCATCGTTATCACTTGTTTCTTCATCTTCATATTTATCTTTATTTCAAAGTTTAATTTCAAATACGAAGTAAAACAAAATGCGAAACAGCTTAAATTGAACAGGTTGCAAAAACTACCATACACAAATATGGAAATTTTTAAACAACGATTTTCAACCAATTTCGAAACTACAAAAACTCTCCTCATCTACAGAAAATTACCTTTCCAACGGTGTTCTTGGTTTTGAAATCGGTAAATTTACCTTGGTCTTCATCTTTGTTTTTATCTTTCATATCGTTGATTATATTCTTTTCTTTATCTATTCACGTAGATGAGATGAGGTGTGGACGTGATAAGATGTGACGCGATTTTATGTGATGTGATAGGATGTCATGTCATGTGCTGCCATATCCTGTGATGTCATATCATATGTTGTCATACCATATGATGTCATATCATGCGATGCCACGTTATGTAATGCGATGTCATGTCATACGATGTCATATCGTGTGATGTCAAGTCATGTGATGTCATGCTATATAATGTGATATCATATCATATGATGTCATATCACGTGATATCGTTGATGAGATATCATATTATGTGATGTAATATAATGTGATGTCTCATCATATCATGTGATATAATGTGATGTGATGTCATGTAATGTGATCGCATTCCATGTTCCGATTATTAAATCGGTAACCCTGTCGATAACTGTTTCAATAAAAATACCAATAATAATATCCATTAACATATAGAAAAATACAACCGCTGAGAATCATTTCCATGTGCATTATTCCCCTTGAATTTGACAATTTACTCCCAACCAACCAACTGGCGCTAAAGAAGTTTCACTTCATAAATTCAAGAAATGTTCTTACCCTTTCAGTTACCCTAATTCTTATGTATCTGTCATTGTCTCCATTTTCGTCTCTATCTTCACTTTTGCCTTCTTTTTTTTACTTCATCGTTATCATATATTTCTTCATCTTCATATTTATCTTTATTTCAAAGCTTAATTTCAAATCTGTAGTGAAACAACAGGCAAAACATGTCAAATTGAACATGTTGCAGCAACATGTATACACAATTCGAAAATATTTAAACGACGGTTTTGGCCGTAATTTTCAATCAATTGTGAGACAATAAAAACTCTGCTCATCTACGGAAAAATGCCTTTCCAACGGTGTTCTTGGTTCGGTAGAATCGCCAAACGAACGGAGACAAAATTCATGTTAGCGTATTACAATACTTAATAACAATAATAATAATAATAATAATAATAATAATAATAGTAATAATAATAATAATAAATGCGCGTAAATACATACATATGTATGTATTAAGTCACTATATGTATTGGCTGCACTACTGGATGCACGCTTTAGTTAGATGTCTTTATAGGAAAAGGTCCAATTTTTCTTCGCAAAATGTAGCCTTATGCAATTTGGTATTTGTTGTAGTATTACTCTTCCTGACTTGTTCCATAATCCCTTTTATTGTCCTTCTCGGTTCCTTTCACACTAACATAATAAGTATATAGAAGGATTAAACACAGGTATGTAGGTGCACAAATGGACATCAAAAGAAATGAGTTCCCACATGCAGTGCGAAAAGCAAAAGGTTTAAAGAGCGCACGAATTTCAGATACTTTGATCTTGAATTAGTTTTACCAACGGCAAATTTTACATACTAGTGCTCGCCCAGCGGTTGAAATTCAACCTTTTATTTTTTTTTTTTTTAAAATCCCCTCAAATGACAAAAAGGTTTAAGCTTAAAATATTTGCATACAAATATTAAAAAAAAAATTTTAAAAAAATTTTGAACGAAATCGTAATGATGAGATTTTTGATGCTGTTTTTTAACTTTTTCAAAGATTGGTATAGGAAAAACTTGAATAACTGAACCTAAACTCTTCCGATTTAGGTGTCATTGGAAAGGTATTTTCTCACCCTTTTTACTTCTTTGCTAACAAACTCATTCAAAGGATGGAAGAGAAAGGTAGGATGAACGAACGTCATTCAAAGCTGAATTAAGATGTGTTGGTATTCGAAAAAACAAGATGGGACACGAATGACGCTTTTTTGGTCAGAAATAAAAACAGTGTGAAAATACCTTTCTACTGAGATCCCATAAGTCTAAATCAGAGCATTTTTGGGCCAGTTATTCAAGTTTTTCGTAAACCAATCTTTGAAAAAAGTAAAAAAAGCAGCATCAAAAATCTCATTCTTACGATTCCGTTGAAAAAATTTTTAAATATTTTTATGCAGATTTTTTAAGCTAAATCTAATTTGTCATCTGAGGGTACTTTTTTCAAAAAGTTCTTCAAGAAACTATTTTTATTCATAAAAAACTTCATTTTTGGAGGTATTTTCAAATCGGTCCAGCTCGCTTAAATCTTAATATTTTTCCGAAATATTTTGGTGGACCTCTTAAAATATAATACATTTTGTAATCCCGGCGGAAAAACCGCAACTTTTTTTAGTGATGCAGTCTAATGTACATGTATGGCATTGGTATTGGTGTCACTTTTGAATTGATTTTTTCGCTTTATGTTAAACTAATTTGAAATTTTTAAAATTGTCTGCACATCAGCATCAAAATACCTTTCTAATGATATATAATTATTTACACCTTAGGGCCGTTTTCTCAAATAACCTGTAACTTTAAAGCTCACTTTATATTTAAATGTTGTATTAAAATTTAAGATTTTATCTAAAATATAGCATTTTATTATCGGTTTTAAATTGGTTTACAACCAAGAAACATACGTGCGTCAAACACCGACAATAGAAAATGCTTAACTTTAGACATAGCTTTATTTTTAATCCAATCTTTAAATATAAAGTGAGCTTTAAGGTTAAAGGTTACTTCAGAAAACGGTCCTTAGAAGTATAGTTTAGTCGTAAAAGGGGTGTAAAGAAAACATGATTGCCTATTTATATATACGATGTGAAATAAAACGTGTTAGGTGCATACTCTCACAAGTCTGCGCTGGTAACAAAAATTGTGTAACTGGTAGTTAAAGTTGCCGTCAATTTTAAAACCCTTTTATATTCTGTACACTATGTACCTGACAGCTTTTGTGCCCACCTTTAAAGCTGATACAATATATTGTCCGATGAAATATACACTAATAGAAATTCTACAGAAATTCATAGCTGAACTTCTAACATATTGACAGCGTTATTAATGTGCCTAATTGCCGAAACAAGAAATGGTAAAAAAATTTGGTAATAAAATTTTCCGGTTAAAAAAAGTTTAGTGGCGAGTAAAATAGATCTATGTATTAGCCTTTTTTGATTCAACTAGCATGAACTTTAAATTTAGAACTTAATTAGGGCTCAATCAGCACTATGTTTTTTCGGGTGTATTTTCATTGTCGCACCATGTTCTTCTTCTTATTTGAAGCCAAGTCGTTCTCCATCTATTCCTCTGCTACCACTAGCGGGTTCTATGTTGAAAAGAAGACTTTACTTCTCAATTGCCTACTCAGTCCAGTAGTACTAGTTGGAAAGAGTGGGTTTCTACTAGATTCCAAAGCTAAAATTATTATTGGTGTTAAAGTATATTCACATTACAGCCAGTGTTGCCGTTTTGATCCGGATATCTCGAATTTTTAAAAGATACATTTATTTTTAGCTTAGTATAAATTATGATTCATTTTAATTCACAAACAAGTTGGGGGTAACTCTTCCCATCTTAAGACTTTTATAATTTTGTGGTAAAACATTAGGTTAATTTCCTTTCACTGAACATACCACCTTTAATCTGCATATGGCATCATTGTTAGCTACAGACAACTATGTAGCCTGTTCCCGTACCCCAGGATTTAATCCGTAATAGTCCGAAGTCGTTTCCTTTCACACATTTATCAGATATTTTGCGAACAATTTCTCACTAAATCCTGGAATGCGGGAACAGGCTAATATTCTCGTTCCTTTTCCTTTTTGATTTTAAAGCTTTCGGATGGTGGTACTGGGCTAAAGAACATAAAAGTAATTTTCACAATACTTACTGGAGTACTCTGGATGAAATTCTTAGGGCAGGGTCGCACGATTGGTGCATTTTTACTGATTCTGTACATTTTGGCAGTCACAGATTGGAGTTCAGCTCAATAAAATAATTTCCAAACAACACTACTATGTGACTGCCAAAATGTACAAATCTGTACAAATGTACCAATCGTGTGACACTTCCTTAAGAATTTCAACCAGAGTAATCCAGTAAGTATTGTAAAAATTACTTTTATGTACTTACAGTGTTAAACACCAATTTCATATGTGATTTTATTTAAGTACCTATGCAAATGAATTCAACTGTTACCGAGTATAAAAGCTTCGTTTTCACTCTGTATTTTATATGGAAACCAAAAAATATTAATTCAAACTACTATTTTAATTTAAGAATTAGAAGTTTTATTGAAGATTGATACTTTGATACTTAAAATTTTTTTCTACAATACTTTTGATCCATTTTAGGGAGTTTTGGTGATACATTTCTTCTGAACGCCGCGGCAACACTGTTTACAGCATAATTTACTTTGTTTCGATCAAATTACTTCACATAAATCAAGTAAGTTCACATTTTCTTTCATAATTTCTATAGCACGTGTACGTACGAGTGTGTGGTTTGTACTTGATTTCAAAAAACAAATCGTTGCATACCTTTAGGCATTTTTTTTCAAATCTCCTCAACAGTGCGGGCTAAAATAAATGAAAACCCTTTTTTTCCTTCATTTGGTTCTTAATTTATGATAAATTACCTCATTTTTTTATTGAAGTTGTTGCCAACACAGGAAAAATCAGCCAATATAAAAATGTAAAATATCGAGGGACCCGCGTCCGTCCGCTACACAGCGTCGTACCCCGCCGCGAAGCTACGCAAATTTAATGTTTGAAAGAGCAATAACGTTCATTGGACTTTATTTCACACCAGTATGCGAAATAGTGTCAATTGACCTTATTTCCGTTGATCTTGTTACCTGTCACCGAAGAAAATGACTATAAGAAGTTGTTTCCTCTGCTGTACAATTTTTAAATTTGGACTTAGCAACTTTTCACTGTAAGCTAGCGAATTGCTTTCCAGTATCTGAAAGCGTTCGTACAAATCTTTTCAAGTGTTTTCGACCGCATGCGATCTTTTGCATACATATGTCATTATTTCCCTAATATTTATTCAATAATTGCGCAACTATTTGGAAAATACTGTAAGGCAACTTAAATATAAATATATACAAGTACATACATACATACTATGTAATTAAATACATATATTACTGCGAACAATACCCTGAAGGCAGGCGAATTGGCGAGTGTAAACATCGCGCCATGGTTATGGATAAGGATTACAAACGTACAAGTTACGGAAATGAACGATTTACCTCGAATTATACCGCAATGATTTTTAGAGAAAATAAGCACAACGGGAACCACATTATGTAGATATATGAACTTCTTAAGGGTTAGGATAGCACACATCTTATACAGCGTTTTTGCTGCATTTAAAATGCAACATTTAGCACTTTCGAACATATCTTTTCGAAGAGCGTTCATGCTATAGCATTTAGCAAATGTACATTTACGCGAGTTCGAAATCGTATGCTTTTGGCAAACAGCCGTGTTCCAGTCTCTTATTTAGATCCGTATATATTACGATCAATTCTCACGCAGAAGAAAATGTGCAAAAACCCTACTGAAAAGGAAAAAATTAATTTTAAACCAAAAACTCAACACAAAAACTTGAATTGTTTCAACCATAACCAAACATTTGTTTGTGTATATATTCATTTGTCGGTGCTGTTAATTAAAATTTCCTCACTTAATTAGGAAACAAACCAAACAGAGTTGATCACAAATTGATCCAGATTTCTATCAGCATCACATCGATGTTGAATTTGCTTAACTTTTCTTTATCCAAATATGTAATGTAAAATAAAAGAAATCTCGATCGGCGATCACTGAAACGCAGCTAGCAACTGTATACTCGAAAAAGCAATGTTGCCACTTTTTCTCTTTAAACCATGTTCGAATCGTGGAAATTTTGGAAGATCACAGGGTTGCTTTTAGCATTTAGATTCTTAATGCAAGAATGGAGTTGCATTTAGTTGCATTTAGGTGACGAATTTTGTATGGATAAATGTACATTTAGAGTAGCATTTAGAGCTAAATGCTCTAAATGTGCTTTTACGCGTAAGCAAAAACAGCCCATTAGGCGCGTTTTACAAGTACATTCATACATATATGTACATATGTATGTATATACACAAATATGCTCCTTATGTAGACTATTCAAAACCAGTTTTTTTTTGCTTTTACTTGTCTCTGTTTGAAAAAAGGTTGTTGCACACCATGTGGCCAATGATTCAAACGGCTGCCCCACGTCCATATTTTGGCGGTGGTTAAAAAGCAAAGGATATCAGGCACGCGAAATATGAACAAAAGGGTTGTGTGCGGTGCGCAACGAATGTGGCATGTATCCTTTGTTCCTTTGAATAGCACCACTTTTCTGCGCATACGGAACGAATTAATACATGCGAACGCTTTATTTATACATACATATGTAAAGTTTTTTTGTTCGTTGTATAACTCTTTATATGATTCAACCAAACATTAATGGCCGCTGCGGGTAATTTTTAAGAGCCAATAAAAAATCATGTGTTCTTTTTTTGACGTACAAAAAAAAAACTACGAGTATCTCGTATGAAGTACATATGTACATATGTATGTATGTGTGTATGTATGCATGTATAAAGGGTGTGGTTTGGGACAAGTGAGGAAATTTTTCTTCCTGCGGTTGACATGCAAATATAGGAACTTTCGGGTTTATACAGCCTCCGAAAGACAAGAGGAATGACAAAAAAAAAAAAAACCTAGATTGTCATGTATGTATGTATCTATGAAAACCTACTCTATAAATATTAACGCATAATTAGTAGGAGCTCGTATATATTAAGTAAATGTGGAAAACCGTTCAGAAGTTTTTAAGTCTTTTTTTTTTTTTAGGGAAGTTTTCAGATTTTCTTATGTCCCAACAAACATTTTAGGTTAGAGAACGATTCGAAAACGACTCGAATTCGAATGTGTTTCTCTAAGGTAGAAGGTTAGAAGGCGATTATATAAACTGTCGACAATTGTAGCATTCTTAGCAATAAGGGGACTTAGTTCTAAATAGAAAGAGATTAGATGTCTAATCGTATTCTAACGTTGAATTCTAATTTGTTTCTTATACCTGATGTTTCTCTAATCGAATTCTAACATAGTTCTCTAACCTGTTTTTACGACGCAACACATTAGAATGTAAAATCAAAATATTTCTCTAACGTTGAAGACTATGTTTGCTGGGGTGTTACATTTGTTGGATACAAAGCATTGCGATACGATTTGCCGAAATTCGTTAGTAAATTCAAATACCCTGTAAACATTCGGACTCATTTTAGAGTCAGAAAAGTCTCAGAATTCTGAGTTGTAACTCTCATTAGAGCCCAAAAAAGTAGTCAGAAAAGAGTATATTTCCGTTTCTAGAAAGCCACGTCAATACGAGTCCAAGTCAGGAGTCATATTAGAGTCTGTAATAGGACGCTTTTCTGAGCCTAAAACAAATATTTTTTATAATTCTGATCATTAAAAACTTTTACTTCTACGTGAATTTTGTTGCTTTAGTTCAACTGAGAATTTATGACCCCAAAAGAGTCCGAAATGAGTCAGACTGACTAGGCTCAGAATCATGTTTATGAGCACCCGGAAATTGTTTAAAGGGTATATTTACTCAATCAAACTTACTGAGTCCACATAATCTAAATGGGTAAAAATATTTTTTTTTTGTAAATTCTAGTAGAAAAGTCCCCGTTATGTACAGTGACGAACAAAAGTATTGTCACAGAGAAGTTTTCGCTATATGTATATGCAAAGTTTTTCCTTTTAACTTATTTTCGATACTTTTTTATAAAAATATAATTTCCATACCACACCAAAAAATTTACAAATAAATTTTCCACACTTTCTAAAGTTGCAAATTAATATGTAAGTTTAATGAATTTTCCCGAGTTTTGCACAAAATTTACAGGCTATAACCTCCCATAAAAAATTTTTTATGAAATTAAGCAAAATTCTCTTGGGGTTTGACTAGGGACACGATATCGAACCGAAAGTATCGATATTATACTCATTAAAAGTATCGTTGTAAAAATATCGGGTACTCATTAATATAGTAATAAAAAGACTCGATGTTCCAAATATCGGTACAAAATTCAAAAAATTAAATCTGAGTATTGGTCTCATAGATTTGCAAGAAATGGAACCCTAGCTAAAAATTTAAAAAAATTTTTGAAAATAATATTAACAACAAAACTTTCAATAGAAATTTTAGTAACGTAACGTCACGTCAGATACTTCGGTTGATAAAACAGCAGGACAGATTTTTACATTTTGGAATTTGGAAAATTAACCTTAATTATTTCATATATTGCTACAAAAAGTTGTACACAAATAGTTTTGCCCAATTTCCAGAGCTTTTAAATTTTGACGTTTTCATTTTATTTTCTAACATTTTGTCATACAAATATCATGCCACGCCAGATTGGAAATGCCCAATAAAATATATCATTATTCCCATTAACTTTGTAATGTCCATTTACGTTTCGATACGATACAAGAGTTCTGGTACTCGATTCCAAAAAAAACGTATGAAAACTATCGACTAAAAAGTATCGGTATCGAATTGCAACAATATCGATGTGGTATCGTATCGTATCGAAATTCGTGTCCCTAGATTTGACTACCGAGTTGGATACTAACTTTTGGCCACAGTTTTATTGACGACCTAAAATGGCTGTTGCGATCCCGCTACCCCTGAGTTCCGCAGCTCAGGTTTTGCATTACTTGCTACCAGTTTCGCAGCTTTCGACAACAATTTACCGTAATGCGAAAAATTGTCGAATTACCCTTTTATAGCTCTAATTTGACAGTAGTTCGAAAATTTTGGATGCATACATCCATATGTATATATGTATGTATGAACTATGTCCCAGTTATAGCAACCATGCCCTGTAACGTTCGCTTCTCATGTTTCTACCTCTTACGCACCATTCATGAGCTGGTGTCTGCGCGAAAGAAAACGAAACAAACGTCCTGCAGCGTTAAGTTAATTATTGTGCAAAAATTCCTTTTTTGAGTAAACCGAAATTAATAGATGTTGCGTTATTGTTGTTGTTGAAGCATTTGAAACGCATCTGCAGGATCTTATCCCTTTTTGTATGGACGTCAAAGAGTGCTCAACGTTTGAAAAAGGACATTGCCGGCCAGTTGTGACGCTTATATGTATGTACGCTGGACACCTAAAGACAACACAAAAGTATTTCAAGAGTTTTTGGGTAGGTTTTGGCTTCCATCATATCAATAGATGCAAGGATTGTGTGCGTACATGCGTATGTTACCTTTAACTGAACCAGCGCTGCTAGATCATGTTCTGTATACTTATTACTTAGTTACTGAGAAAATGGGAAGAAATAAAATGTGAAGCAAACAAAGTGTATGATTTATGCAATTGCATTTATCATTAGCCATCGTCAAAGGATACTGTTGTCTGAAAAGGATACTCTCAGTTGAAAAAAGAAAATAGAGGAACGGCGAGCGATGCGATGCTATTGATATTTAAAATTGCTTGACCATAAATTCATACATACATAGTAGGTATGTATGTACATTAGACCGCACCACCTTAAATACATGCAAACAAAAAAAAAATTCCGCCATACCACAGCGCTTCGCTCCCATTTAGTTAATCGGCAAAATTAGGGGAGTTATCGCAGAAAAATGAAATTTGGTGTGCTGCTTCAGAATATGTAAATAAAAAAAAATTAGAAGTTTCGGCATTATCGATGCTCATGTCTTTGCATTATGCTCAATGTAAGCTCCAATTATAAGCAGAATAAATATATAAAAAATATTTTCTTCGCGAAAATCGAATGAAAATGCTGCCAGAAAACTTCAAAATGCATCTTGGGGTTCAATGTTATTATTATTTATTTATATATTATTTATTTGTTTAATTATCTACCGGTCACTGTACTCACAGATAAGCAGGAAAAAAATAACACAATATACAAAAATAGTCATAATATTTATACATACAGGATAACAACAACAATGTGTAAATTATTTGGAAATAAAATAATCACTGATATTAATTTTAAAACGTTCTCTACATGAGTAAAGGTCGACATAATTACAAATACAGTTACATAGCTCATTTTTAGCAAATTTTGTTTTACGCGTTGGTACGTAAAAAATGTATTTTTCTCTTAGAAGCTTCTCCGGCGCATAAAAAGGCAGAAGCGAAAGTAGTTCTGGGGAAACAAATTTTGTTATCGCATATATCCTTGATGAAAGGAATACCACAAATTTTTCTCCTATTAGCAAGGTATTGTATGTAAATTGAGTATTCTGAATCTCAGTTCGTAAGATGGCATAGATTGATAAGAAAACATGCGTCGAAGGGCAAATTTAGTAAAACGCCTCTGAACCTCTTTCTATGCGGTCAGAGTGAGTGACAAAATCTGAGTCCCAAATAATGCACGCGTATTCCAAAATAGATCTCACCAAGCATGTGTAAATACTTTTAAGTGTGAGTGGATCTAAAAAGTCCTTTCAGTTACATTTGAGAAAACCCAATTAAGAGTTTGCCGCACGACTATTTACATGTTCTCTGTGAAAATCGAAGTTTACTTTCGAGGCTAAGTATACACCTAAATCCTTGGCAGTGGTTATACGATTAAATGACTGGCCATCGTTAAAAGTGTAATTATACTTTATACAGGAATTTTTACGAGAAAATGTAATAATGGTGCATTTTGAGAAGTTCAAAGAAAGATCGTTGCACTTACCCCAATTTATCAGCGGTGATATGTCAAACTATAGTCTAAGACAGAACTAGACGTTCCTTTACTCGATAAAATAGTTTCAGATCGTCGGATATACAAATTTATATAATATATATTATATATAATAAGCATTCAAATTCTTTTCTGCGCTGGACAAACATTTTTTTTGTCATCGATAGAACCAGTTTCTCTAAATCTTTTATGGGCATTCTTCCGCTGATTTTTCAGTCTTAATATATCTCTCGTGTACCACGGAAGATTAAAAGATCTCTTTTTTTTATAGGTTGGAACGTATAAATTAAGGCCTTCTTCTACCACTCCCTTAAACCTTATATACATGCTTGATAAGTCTAAGTGCTCAAAAATTTTGTTCCAATCAGTATAGTCAAAGAATGCGTTAAGAGCCACAAAGTTTACTTCAGCATAATTAAAGATATATTCGGGTTCGCTATGATCATTTTCGTACATGGTGAATGAAAATTGGATTATAAGTGCTTTATGATGAACCGATTCACAGGTTAGAGGTACATCATGTCTATAAATATTAAAGGCAATGTCATTATTTACACAACAGAGATTAAAATTTTGTGAGTTAAAAACTCGAAAGGAGAAAATAGTAAAAGATTTTAAGTACAAACTTTTCATATAATGAAACTAGTTTATAGTTTTTCTCTCATTACTTGTAATATAAAGATTTCTAAAATAAATGTATTTTTTGATTATTTTTCGGTTTTTGTTTTTTCTTTGTGCCTTATATTGCATTTTTTGCGATTTCTAGTGCCTTTCTTGCCTATTTCGTTATTTTATTTTGCATTTTCTTATAGGTTTTTAATCCGTTCCCTGCTTATAAAGTTAAACTTTTTAACTCTTTGACAAAGTTTGTTTCAATTGGTATCAAGAAATGACTACCCTCCTTATGAATTTTAGGTTTTGAACAAAAAAAATTATTTTATGACTCAGGGCTATAAGGTGAACTTTTTTCTGGTATGGAGAAATCTAAATATATACACATGCATTACATATGCATGTAAACAAAAATAATATAAAAAAATTATACATTGGGGTATTTATTAGTGATTTGTTCAGTAAATCTTAATTTATTTTGTAAACTGGATAAGCGCAGAGAATTCTTGTTTTTTCTGGCAATCCAATTGCTCCTTTCATAAAATGTGTAACAGCAAAAAATGTGCAACTTCTTGAGTTTGACTCTGTTTACATAAACTTAGGCTTCATAGTTTTTTTGAGCCAGCACCAGATCTTTGAAAACACCTGAAATATTACTTCGTCGTTTAGCGAATTCTTCTGAAATGCAACGTTTTTGGCAGAGAAACACGCCCAGCTATTGAGTAGTTTTCTATTAACTCGCCGCTTAGACAGGTGAAGAGGAACTAAGCGATTAGTGAATTAGCCGCGCCCACATTCTGGAGTTACATATTTCCCTGTGTCCCTTCCACATTTGAACCATTTTTAAACTACCTTTTTCATCAACTTTTCTGCATTTTGTAAGTATTGCTATTATAAATGTGTAAGTACATACATACATACATACATATTTATGCGCTTGCATACGTTTCAAGCATCAGAATGGCATGCGTTAACCTGCTACATCAGGATAGTAGCCGTAATCAGGAAAAAAACAAAAGTGCTTATGTACTAGTTGCCGGCGAGTGGGTCAGTGAAATTTGTTGGTTTAAAAAATAACAAAGAAAATACTTACACAAGACAATTTGCAGCGCATGCGGAGTAAAGGAAATGTAATTATAGGTTGCACGATCAGAAACAGCAGGATGACTGCTCAGGGTATAGCCGGCATTAGTATATTTTTGAACGCCTTCGTTGTGATTGTTTACGAGAGAAAAAATGGTGATGAATCCTTTTTAAGCGGCGAACAAACACGAGTGCGCGCGTGTATATCATATATGTACACTGAGTAGTTTTCCAACAACAAAAACTATAATTTTGTACATACCTATATAACTGTCGTATACACTTTGTTGCCAACTTGCTTAGTGCTTTTCTTTATTCAAAACGCGAACATTTTTTAGTTTAGTGCTTGGTGCTGTTGTTTTTAGTTTTAAGGCACCAAGTCTGTAAACCTCAAAAAACAGGGGGCAAAATTTATAGCAATTGTAAGTTTTGTAAGCAACTTTAAAATATGAGCATGTGTTTGCCAACAAAATATGTGGCAGCACTTCAATCATGATAGAATTACATTCGGTAATTCGTAATTGCTGAAACCTTAAATCGACCTTTAGTTTGGCTAAATTTGTTATATTTTTTACAACTATTCAAAAAAGCAGCAGCATATCCTAACAGTAAAATTAATACCTACCAAACCTTTTGAAAAAAAGATAATAATCGAAATTGGGTGAGATTTGAAGAGTAGACAGCTTTTTTTGACACAAAAATATTTTCCCCACTATGCGCCAGTTGATAATACGCTCAGATATGATACATTAAAAAGGGAAATCAAATATACATATATATATTTCAAGAGTTAAGCGGTCGGAAAGAAAACTTCTTTATGTTCCTTTAGTTCACAAGATCATAAGAGACTGCAGTGTAGATTTAAACTACCACATAGTTTATAAAACTTCACTTCTTGTTTTTGTTTTCGTTTGATAGGAATTGTAGAAAAAATGTTAAGCAAAACGAAGAAAAATTTAACATTTAAACAGTCAGCAAGAATTAATAAATTTTTCTTACATCTAAGCGAAACGGCAACGCTGGACACAGCTGCAAATTAGAAATTGAGAACAAGAATCTTAACGTCGCTTGGAGGAAAATATTTTAATTTATAGTAAAC
This sequence comes from Rhagoletis zephyria, assembly GCF_001687245.7. NCBI lineage: Eukaryota > Metazoa > Arthropoda > Insecta > Diptera > Tephritidae > Rhagoletis > Rhagoletis zephyria. Next base: position 386,542 of record NW_016157109.1, read on the forward strand.
AGAATAAAATCGACCGTTGAGCAAGAAACATTGATTTTTATTAATTTGAATATAATACATTTTTTTGCAAAGTCCATTAAATACTCCAATAAGGCTTTGGTGCTTCTTCCGAGAAAAATACAATTTTTCTTGGGTTTTATTGCTTTTTCTAATTCAAAACTTGGCAACACTGCGTATACACATGCCATTTCGCCATGTAAAGAGTACCTCATACCCAAAAACATTCATACGAATTTACATACATGCATATCGTCACCTGAAATACAACATAACGTAACATCATCGCCACTGAAATGGAAAAAGTCTTGACTAATATTTTTTTTTTCATAAAACGATGTGGGGAGTTGTAATTTGATGAAATCCATCGTAGCAATCAAAAAGTGAATTTTGAATTTTTTATAAGTTACGATTTTTTGCATTTCAGGTGACGATATGTAAATACTCCTTGTTCGGATTGCACAGAGGTAAAGCGCTGTACACCTGAAACAATTGCTTTGGAATTTGATGATTTGCTTAATGCTATTTCGTTCACACATGTGACTATAGTTATCATTACGTTTTATCAAAGAAAAATTCGCCGATCATTGGTGGTAAGGCCGTAAACATGAGAAGTTGCCCACAGGCAACGTTGGCGTCGAAAGAGTTAAATTAGTTTTAATGTATTTCAGTTTATTCTATTGTAATTTATTTTATGTTTGAACAAATCCACGTCACTTTTCCAATGTTTTGAAATTTAAATCATCGTTATGCCACTACATGCTTTTGAATCTAAAAACGCCATAATCCTAGTAAACAGCTGGTTATGAAGCGTGGCATTGCTGGACTTGCACTTAACCGATTCATGAACTGGTCCGAAATTCATGGTCAACTTTCGTGTATAATTGATTTCATGAAATGGTGTTTATGCACTCAGTTTCTACTCAAATTCATTAAATGATTTTGTGAAATGACCTACGCGTTAACGTAGTAAGGAAATATAAAATTAATTTAAAATCTAATCTATCAAAAAGATTTTTATTCAACAATTTTATTGAGCTTGAAGCCGTTTTTAATGAAATTTTTTGCCGAAAAGGTATTTTCACACTGTTTTTATTTCTGTCAAAAAAAATTCATTCGTGTCCCAATTTTTTTTTTTTTTCAAACACCAACACATTTTAATTCAACTTTGAATGATGTTCGTTCGTCCTTTCTCTTTCATCCTTTGATTGAGTTTATTAGCTAAGAAATAAAAAGGGTGAGCAAATACCTTTCCAATGATACCTCACAGGTCTGAATCGGAAGAATTTAGGTTCAGTTATTCAACTTTAAAATTCATTCGTGTCCCAATAAAGTTAAAAAAACAGCATCAAAATTCTCATCATTAGGATTCCGTTTCAAATTTTTTAAGCTTAACCCGTTTTTTTCATTTGAGAGGGTTTTTTCAAAAAAAAATCTTTAAGAAACTATTTTTATTCATAAAAAACTCCATTTTTGGAGGTATTTTCAAATCGGTCCAGCTCACTTAAATCTTAATATTTTTCCGAACTATTTTGGTGGCCGTCTTAAAATATAATAGATTTAATAATTCCAATGGAAAAATTGTACCGATTTTTTTTTTGTATGGTGAGTAATGCAGTCTAATGCATATACATAAATGTTCTATGTACTATTTACATTAGTATAAGTACATGCATACATATGATATACATAAGTTGATATGCATGCAAATGTACATATATATGTATGTATGTATGTATACATACCTAATATGCATTCATGTGTATTCATCATCAGGAGCAAACTTATGGTGGCTCGTTCTGCAACATAAATTCCTAATTAAATTGGACATGCACATTAGCAGACACTGCTGGACACTTCTTTATGCTGGCCTGAACTGATTGAAAAGCGAAAGGATTCAGATTCTGTCGACGTACATACATACATATGTACATACAATACATATTTATGTATGTACACAACTTAAGACAGCAGGATATCGACGGAACAAGGCGCAGCTGCTGCAAATGTCACAACCGCTAGGCAATTGTATGATTCTGAGTTAAGATTAGGTGGGCGCTGTTTATAACATTGCTAAACATATCTATGTATGTACGTACATAAGTAATTTATCTAACGCACATAAAGTATGTCAGTGTTTTTTACCATAAAGTTATACTGTAAAGTTATGCAACAAAAACGAAAGGATTTAGCTACATGTCTACTGCCTCGACAGGGATGCGGTACAACGGTTACTCAGTTCCGGGAAAAATTTATCTTCAAATTTTTATTTCATTTTCACCTTTATTCCTGCGAAGTTAATTGTGTATTTTATCTCCTTTTTGCTCACGACTTCTTTTCAATTTCTATTGACCATTATTACCGTTTGGCACGGAATTCAGACGATTGTCAAAGTTGTGTAATTTATTGCACATTTGTACGCAGAAGATTCTTTATATTTCAAGAATCCCACACGGAGAAAACGATCATACATACTACATATGTATGTATGTGTGTACAAGTGCATACATGCGTCCATTGCATGCAGGGCAGTTTGTCCAATTACCCTTTTTGTTCTGTGTTGCCTGTCTATTAGTTCCCCTTTAGTATTTGCTGCTGATCGCTGGCACTCGACATATCGCCAAAAAATACTCAAAATTCCCTAGAGATTTGAAATGAATTACAGTACTTCCCGCTTATTAGCCGTAACCGTAGAACCCTTATATCCGAAAACCCGCTAATAAAAAGATTTGTGCTCTGGGGCCAAACACGCATATGTGGATGAGAATTCAAACAATACAATGATACACATTTTATAAATTATTGAAACAGAGTTATTTCTACATTTGGAAATGTGTTTTTAACCGACTCACATAAGGGTATTTGGCCGATCTATGCGGCCAAAATTACTTTACTAGCCGTTGGGGAAGTGTTTACGCCACAGTCAGTAGTCGACTATGTGATGAACGGTGCCAGTGAATGGGTATCAATCAGCGTCACACTTTCAATTCAATTCTGACCCAATTGAGAAGCCTAGAGAGACAGTGGCGTATCACCAAGCTTGTTGCATACTGGTTTCAGGAAAAAATTTAAATCTTCAATATTTGAAGGTCGGTCTCGTTTAAACAGCCATAAAGCCTCAGTATATCCAGCAAAAGAACTGTGGTGAAGTCCTTTATGGGGATACAGTTTCGAGAGGTGAAATTTTTGGTAGCACAAAAAGCTACCGTTTGATGATAAATTTGTTACAAAATAACATTTCTTATCGGAACGCTGCCGCTCAAAAATCATGCCCAAAAGTTGCTGTTCGTACAAAAACACCCCTGCCCCTTGTTGTTGCTGTATCGCATCGGGGTGAATTTACATTTCCAAGTAATTTGCTTGTGTCAAAAGGTAAACAAAGAAAAAAGTAACTTATTTCCCAAATTCATAAATTTGTTTGATGTAAATATATTTATTTTAGGTACATAGCAAGGTGAAAATTGAGCACTCGACATTAGGGAATCATTGATGGAATTCAAGAGCTTCATATTTGTACCACAGTATATACAGTAATAAACCTTTTGAGTACTTCTCGGGGGTAAAATCTGATCAGGGTTGATAATGAGAAGGAACATGAATTTTGCTGATTCAGAGTTGCATACAAAGTGTGGTATGAAAGGGAGCAACAACCGTATTAAGGCAGAGTGGCACAGCTAATTTTGTGAACAAACACCTTTCTTATCATTTTAAAAAGATAACTGATATTTATTTTCCAATATTCAGATATCCAGCTTGTAGCCAGAGGCAGTGGCTTGTGAGGTTGACTAAAATCTACTCAACATATTGGAACAGCTCCGGGTAATGGACCATTGAATGTGTTGGCTGAACCATAACCAAAGCACTCTCCAACCAAATGCGTGTCTTAAATTTATACGGTAGCGATTCATAGCAATTGCTATTATATGTGTGTATGATTCATATTTGTGATATTCTATACTTTGATGCTAAGTATTTTTGAAGAGTTCCGCTCAAACTGGGGTGTGCTTAATGAGCTTTCTGGGCGAATGCGCTGGCAGGCATTGGAGTCTCTATAACTAAACAAACCTAGTTTTTTTTTTAATAAAGATGTAAATAAAATTTAGAGTTTTCTTTCATAAATACACAAAATTCCGGTTTTTTAATAAAAAATACGATGTGAGTTGCCAGTTTATAGAAACACAAGCGTTAATTATGTACTTAACTATTGATATTATTCTTAATTAAGCATTGATACTATACGTAACCTACATTTTGTTCATAAATAACACAATTATATAAATTTTATCCTCGAGAAGACCTTTTTCTAATCAGCAGGCGAAATTCCCCACAGTAAGTGTTGGTTTATTACTGTATATACTGTGATTTGTACTGCGCCCTAGATTAGCATTTTACTTGCATTGCAAAATATATTACATATATCGCTGCATAAATATGTTTATCACACCGAATAAGAGAAAAAGTATACTTAAATTATATAATAATTCAATCCTATTGCAAAACGTGTACAAATTTACGATTTTGTTTTGGCTTTCTAGCTCAATAATATTGCTCTCAGTGATGCATTTTATGTTTACGAAAATCTTTGATGATGTTCTCCAAAATTTGCTCCGAGTAACTTAAAGTAGGGAATACCTTCTTACTCTCCTCTTCTTTATTGGCGCTGTAACCGCCTAAGCGATTTTGGCCGAGTCCAAAACAGCACGCCAGTCATTTCTCTTCTGTGCTAACTGACGCCAATTCGAAATGCTAAGTGAAGCCAAGTCCTTCTCCACCTGGTCTTTCCAACGCAGAGGAGGCCTTCCTCTTCCTCTGTTACCAGCATCGCGGTCCGCGTTGAATATTTTCAGAGCAGGAGCGTTTCTGTCCATTCGAACGACATGGCCAAGCCAGCGGAGCCGCTGAATTTTAATTCACTGCACTATGTCTATATCGTTGTAAAGCTCATACAGCTCATCGTTAAATCGTCTGCGATATTCGTCATTACCAACGCGAAAAGGTCCGTAAATCTTTCGCAGAATTTTCTCTCGAAACTCCAAGAGCCGCCTCATCAAATGCTTTCATGGTCCATGCTTCCGTGCCATACACCAGCACAGGCATGATGAGTGACTTATAGAGTGTGATCTTTGTACGACGAGAGAGGACTTTACTTCTCAATTGCCTACTCAGCCCAAAGTAGCACTTGTTGTCAAGAGTGATTCTCCGTTGGATTTCAAGGCTGACATTATTATTGGTGTTAATGCTGGTTCCCAAATAAACGAAGTCGTCTACTTTTTCAAACTTGTAACTGTCAACAGTGACGTGGGTGCCAAGACGCGTATGCTCTGACTGTTTGTGTGATGACAGGAGATACTTCGTTTTGTCCTCGCTCACCACCAGACCCATTCGCTTTGCTTCTCTATCCAATCCCGAGAAGGCAGAACAGACGTTTTTACC
>NW_016157109.1:392254-392447 GCF_001687245.7 Rhagoletis zephyria
CCTCCATAATTTAAGTACGCTCTGGACATCAGTTACTAGGTCGCCATTATTGTGCTCACAGGAGTACGCCCCGGTCTTGAAACCTTCCGTGAGTCGCCTAACTCTCTGGTAAAATTTTCGGGCATTCTTTCTGTCGGCCAGCATTTCAAGCTATTCGCACTCACGTATTTCGGCCTCTCTCTTCTTATTGCGG
>NW_016157109.1:392517-393189 GCF_001687245.7 Rhagoletis zephyria
TAGCGGTCCCACATAGCGCGCGTTGCGCCCGATCGCAGCGTGGCCCTGTAGGCGGCATATTTTTTTCTGCAGCTTTCTGACACTGCTCATCGTACCAATTGTTCTTTCGGGCTCGCTGAAATCCGACTACTTCTTCGGCGGCGGTACTTAATGAGCGGGAAATGTGGTTCCACTGCTCGCATATGTCGGTTTGTTGAAGAGTGCTCTCTGAGAGCAGGTGTGAGAGTCGAGTAGCGAAAGCGCTGGCTGTCTGTTGTGATTGCACAACGATCGACGTTAAGCTTTCCTTGCATATTTGGGCGCACATTTTTTGCTGCACAGAGGCGGGTGCGTATCTTGGCTGCAACAAGATAGTGCAACAAGAGTGTGCGTACGTCTAAAACANGATCGATTTGGTTTCTCGTTTTTCGATCCGGAGACAGCCAGGTAGCTTGATGGATCTTTTTATGCTTGAACCTAGTACTGCATACTACCATGTTTCGGGCCCCGGGGAAATCGATCAGCCTCAGTTCGTTGTCGGACGTTTCGTCGTGGAGGCTGAATTTTCCGACGGTGTTTCCAAAGATCCTGGTATTGATGGCGCCAATCACGATTTTGACATCGTGGCGGGGGCAGCGCTCGAGATGAGCGCAGATGAGCGAGATGTTGAAGAATCTCGCTTTGATGCGGATT
>NW_016157109.1:393339-393582 GCF_001687245.7 Rhagoletis zephyria
GTCAAACCCAGGGCCAGAAACCTACACCTGCTGTGTATGCCAGAGATGACTACACCACAACTCCACCTCTGTCAAGTGCAATGCTTGCGAAGGGTGGAGTCACCTCAGAGTCTGCTCAGGACTACGGACACAAGTGGACCACGTCTTTTGTGGTCCCCTGCTGCTCTAACAGAGCAGCCTCCACGGCTAACCCCAGTCCACCTGAGCAGTCCCACACAAACACCACAGCACAACAACATAACA
>NW_016157109.1:393790-393990 GCF_001687245.7 Rhagoletis zephyria
TTCGAGGGCCCGTGTTGCGCTGCTCGGTCGCAGACCTCAACTGCGACGCCTTCCCGCTACCACCACAGGGTGGCAACCACCTCAGCAGCGCACACAGCCAACTGCGTCACGACCACACACATCCCTCACACCCCGCATCACCACACGTCTCCCGAACCACATGAAGCTCCTTCAATTTAACTGTAACGGGCTTCAGAGCA
>NW_016157109.1:394084-394716 GCF_001687245.7 Rhagoletis zephyria
CGGTCCAAGAGACGAAGTTGCACAGCAATTCAACACTGTTGAATTGTGCACTGTCGAGATCGCGAGCGGGATAATGGTGGAGGCTTTGCGATACCACCCTAGAACGTCAGGGCATTGCTATCCGGTCAGGCGATATTGAGCTCGAAATATTTAACGTTTATATACCCCCTGTNTACATACCCCCTGTCACCTGCTGCCCGGCAGGATATCACCCTGATATAGGTGCGCTCCTCAGAGGTGAAAACCGTATGGTAGTAGGTGACTTTAATGCGCACCACGATCTTTGGCACTCAAGCCTGTCAAACGATCGTAGGGGAACAGACTTGGCTGAGCAGATAGACGATTCGACATTCTGCACAATGAACGACGACGCACCCACCAGGATTATGGGCAGCTGTTGCAGCTCGCCAGACATAACAATAGTCGGCGCTGGTCTAATAAACAGCATATCATAGCGACCTATGGTGACTTTGGCATCAGACCACATGCCCATAGTCATCTCGATCGATAAACCAACCGACTTTGCTTCCGCGGAGCACCGAATATATATCAACTTTTCTAACGCGGATTGGAAAGGCTTCGCGGAATTTACTGAAAACACCTTCGCTGCTCTCCCCACACCAACCGACGTC
>NW_016157109.1:394919-395658 GCF_001687245.7 Rhagoletis zephyria
GACGACAGAGTCGAAATTTCTTTCGGCGACCATGCTTCGTCGGACCCGGAGTGATGCGCGAGCTATTTAGCCGGCAGTTCATACTGCATCCTCCGTAGGACAAAGCCAAGCGTCGAGTGACCAGAAGGCTGCACAAACTGCCAACAACTTGTGCCCCCCTTGCTTTCACTTGCGGTGAAGTTCAGGTGGCCATCGGGAAGGCGAAAGCCTCCAAAGCCATGGGTCCCGACGGAATATGCATGCTGATGCTAAAAATTTGGGTCCTGCGGGGGTAGCGTACCCAACTGAGGTCCTCAATTTGTCCATGGCCACTCTCATCATCCCAGACATCTGGAAGGTGGGGAGAGTGGTCCCACTGCTCAAACCGGGGAAACCTGCCAACAAAGGAGATTCGTAACGGCCGATAACACTCCTTTTCCCGGTAGCGAAGACACTCGAGGCCTTGCTGCTCCCTTATTTCACAAACCACTTGACCCCAGCGAAGCATCAGCATGGTTTCCGTAAAGTGCACAGCACTTAACGCCATAAATACTCAGATAACTCGTGGCCTTAACCGTAAATGTCCCTGCGAGAGAACGATTCTAGTAGCGTTGGACCTGTCAAAGGCTTTTGACACTGTCAGCCATTCCACGCTACTGGAAGAGATAGAAGCTTCCTCTCTCCCACAGAGGCTCAAGCGGTGGTCGGCAAATTATCTAAGTGGTCGACACTCGTCGGTAATGTTTAGAGACAAATCGAG
>NW_016157109.1:395975-435318 GCF_001687245.7 Rhagoletis zephyria
AAAATGCTCCCAATTAGGGAGCACAACACGATGCTCTGCAAGCAGTTTCTTGTTAGGAGCCACAGATGTGGCCACCCAAATAGACAGCTGCTTGCAGAGAAGCTCTCTCCGAGGCACGTCAGGAGGCATCTATATGAACTGACGGACGAAGTCCAGAGGTTCATTAAGCAGCCTCTGGACCCGTCAGCTTACAGACAGGCCCTGAACGGCATTCACAGGGACGCAGTCTCGAGTTATGTAGACTCAAGACCTGTGAAAGCCGTTCTAGGCACACAAACACCGGACATTGACGCGACGGAGCTCCATCTGTCTCGGGAGACCAGAACAACAATAGCCCAACTTCGCTCTGGCTACTGCAGTAGGCTGAGTAGGTTAAATGCGGACGTGCCGAACGAATGTCCGGCATGCGGAGAGACCCCTCACGACTCGAAACATCTCTTCGCATGCCCGGAAAGCCCCACAACCCGAACGGCGTCGTCCGTATGGGCCGACCCCATAGAGGCTGCACGCTTCTTGGGGCTGCCGTTAGTGGAACTCGACGAGAACGACTGAGATATCAGCCGATCTGGGCGGGGTTGTTGTAGCCGCTACAACAACAACAACAGTACTCGGCGACGGAGTCTCTCTCCCACCACAAATCCAACACCGAATTTGCGCTCCTTTACATGGCAGCTGTAGTACATGTCACAAGGCCACAGACATTGCTTGCCTTGCCCCGTCCAACACATTTTTTGGATGGCGGTGATGTCAGCTTTTATCCTTACGAGGACATCAACCTGCCGGGCAGAGGCACCTTCCCCATTAAGGGTCCGGACATTCCAGGTGCATGCCCTCAAATCTTAGTCCAAGCAGACACCCGCTTGCAGCCGCACCTACTGGTGAACAGACGCTGCAGACTTCAGTGAGCCCTTAAACCGAATAAGTCGTAGTGGCCCCACCGAAGCTTCCTCTCTTTCTCCCGTGACCCAAGGCTCCACTCGGATTGGTTACCGCACCTCGCACATGGGTTGCTCACGTTGCCCAGAGTGCGCGAAAGAGGACGCAAGAGTCGGGATTGAGTATAGCCATGCAACTGTAACTGCATACCCAGCGCAACGACTATACCCCATTGCACTCCAAGATAAACCTATTTGAATATATAATAAGATGGAAAATACTTGTTTTCGAAGAAAATTGCATCGGGAAATAACAAATTAATCAGCTGTTCATAAAACTAGCAACTTCTTGCTGGTTTCGCGTTTTCGTACTTTCTTGCATTAGGAGTTAATATTGGCTTACTCTCCGAAATTTGATAACTGGCATGTTACTGGATATTTTTTGTTGGAGAATACGAAAACAAAACTTCTCTTGAAAATTTTACAGAAATATGACGTCATAGCCCAATAGCGAAGATGGTCACTGGTGACATCGTCACTAATGACGAGTTAGTGACATCGTCGCACTTTCTGTGAATCCTAAATGTCATATAGCTGACAAAGACACTGGTGACGATGTCATGCAGGTGTACTCCTATCAAATACTTATAACAGACAATGTCTTGCAGCGGTCACTTAAAAAAAGTTCATGGCAGGACATTGTCGCTTGAATGTCATCAATAATCACTGCATGACAAAGTCATGTAAACGCCATCAACGACTAAATTACAATTTGTATGAAAAAGTCGTGAACGACTTGCATATAAATGAAGCCCAAAGTCAATAAAGACTTTACAAGACACTTAAGTGACTAATGCAGGACATTCGCTACGGGGAGGAGATTTTGTGTATTGTCTTACATATATACATACTGATAGACAAGGAGAACTTATACATGTTGGTGTTACTGGCGAATTTAGATTTACGCAGCGGCACTTCTTAATAAAATGATGTGTTTGTCTGGGGTGTTCACAGTTCGTTCCAAATTGTGTCTGAAAATGTAGACGTCTACATTTTGAGACATCTTTAGCATCAAACTGTGAGCACCCCTTTCTAGCAGTCGTCGGAAAATCGTCTCAAAACTTTGCTGGTGTTGCCAGACATTTCTTCTTTGCGTGCTTTTTTATATGTCGCCTTTCGATTTTGTTTCTGAAAAATTGTAATTATTTAATTTAATTACCAATTCCTAATATTTGTTATTTCTTCTCCTTGATTGGTTTCTTTTCATCAGAAATTGCGCTCAAATTAAATTCAGATACAGAAAACGTGCCCAATAAATAAAAAAAAATGTGATTAGTATTGCCATAATGCAACCCTGCTGCGAGGTTGCAAAATGTAGACGCGTAAAAAACATACCTTTGAGTGTGACAAAATGTAGACGGCGTCGTTTTCCAATTTTGTATGGGAAACAACAACACCACAGATTTTACGGTTAGAAAACGTCTTAAAATGTAGACGTCAACATTTTGAGACACTATTTGGAACGAACTGTGAACACCCAAATCATTTTGACATTAAGAAGTACCGCGGCGAAAATCTAAATTCGCCATTAGCACCACCTTGTATAAATTCGCCTTAGGTCGGTGTTATGCAGAAATTTTGTTTGGCAAACTGCGTGCAATTGTTGTTGCAGCAAACTCGGAGAGAGCGAGTTTGGCGACTCTCACAGCAAACTAATTTTAGGTGCGTTCGTTTAAAATCTCCAGCAGAAACCAACCAACTGCCAAATTCCGGCGAAATGTCATCTGTTCTCTCACAAGAGAGAAATATCCAAAATAGTACGCGAACAGAAAATTTGCAGAAACTTGCAAGTTAGACGAACAGCTGATATAATTTTTGTTTACATACAAAAGTGTAAAATTTAAAACGTACGAAAAGTCGTCGCAAAGTGTTATACTGACACAGTTTATTGATTAAACAAATAACTACTTATTTCTTACAAGTTTAATTAGTCGCATTTTGTAATTTTTATCTTCCAAACCATCAAATTCAATTTTGTGATTTGCGTAAATGCCAACCAGCTGTTTTTGATCAGCTGTTTCCCTGTTGGCAAATTGCTGTTGGCAAAAATTTTTCCAACAGAAACTAACAGCTTCCCCTCAAAATGAAATGTCACTTTGCTCTCTCAATTTCCCCTACTTTGCAAGTTTTTTGCGTACGCGAACGCAAAAACCTGTAAGTTTTGGTTAAACTTGAACAATTAACAGCTACGCGAACGCACCTTTTGTTTGGTCAAACTGCAGCAGTGTTATCATATACAAAAATTTTAAATTTTGCGCGTTATGTACATCTGAAATTCTCATTTCGTGTTGGCAATAGCCATGAAAACCATAATGAACGTGCAACCCTGTGCCAAACTCGACATAACCACCTCCGAGCAAACTAAGCAGCCGCCATTTAATTTGGCAAACAAAAGTTTGTCTGCATAACACCGACCTTACTGATAGATCTCTCTCAGATCTCCCCACTGGCAAATCTGCGATGACGTCATATTGACGTTACTCTCCAAAATTTCATATCAATCACCGCAATCTTGTATTCTATCGGTCTTGGCAAGTCCTTTATGGGAACCAAATTTGGCGATAACAGCTCAGTTTGTTTACTGGATATACTGAGCATAAAGCATTTGGCGATTCATATTAGTGGAGAAAAACTAAAAAAAAAATCGCCTTGGTATCTTCTTCCGATACGAGTACTTTTATCGATATCTACTCAGTACTCGGTTCAAAAGTATCGATACCAAAATTACTGGGTATGGAAAGAAAAGTATCGAATTTTTACTTGTATTTACACGTATCGTTTCATCGCTACCATCAAGTACAAGAAGGAACATGGCCATTTCGTCAACGATAAGCTCAGATATACTGAGACGATAAGCAAAGGTGAAAATAGGGAGAACATTGTAGGTGGCTGAAGGAACGATAAGAATATAATAACGTGGAAAGGAGTAAAAACCTTTATTTATTATTTAAATTGATATACGACGAATACCGAAATAAGTGCCACAGGAAGATCGGTCAGCAAAGTTTTTCGTAAATTGGGTGGAAAAGCATAACGGCGGTTACTTACATTTTAGCGTTCCTCGCGCTTTTCACGTGAAAAACTCCATTGATATAAGCGCCACCGGGTACGGGCTAAGAAGGCAGTGTTGTGTTTTGAAGCTACTAAAATAAGAGGTTATTTTGCGTAATTGCCTTTGGCCGTTGTTATATTGGATAAAAATATCGACAATTCTGAAATTTAAGACAACGTCATTTCCATAATAGCGTAAAATGTCTAGCTTTCGCAAACGGCACGTTCAAAAACCAATTCCAGGTACGCGCACGAGCCCACAAACTGGTCAAGTAATAACGTCAAGTGGCAATCCATCTCTAGACGTTGTTGTAGGTAAGTTAATAAAAACCACTTCCCAACAGATAAATCGAACTTAGTTGGTACTAAATTTTGAAATATCATTTAGGTGGCGGTTTACCTGTTGGTTCAATCTGTCTAATTGGTAAGTATTATTCATGTAATCAAAGTGCGAAAATTAGTTAACCTTCAAATTTTCTTACACTACTACAGAGGAAGATAAATACGTTACATATTCTAAGGTTTTGGCCAAGTACTTTGTTGCAGAAGGGGTAATTTCGGCCCAATCGATTTTCTTGGGTAGTTTGGATGAGGATCCACAGGAAATTATGTACAAATTGCCGAAACCACTTAATGACGATGAAGTGGAACTGGAGAAATCTGCCGAACAGGAAAAAGAAGAAACTCCTAAAAACGGTCTTCGAATTGCCTGGCGTTATAATGATCTTCCACCTGTGAACTCGGAACAAACTCCTAGCAAGATAGGACACCACTTTAACTTAATGGAATATATGGATAAAAATTTACAAGACTTTGTGGATACAGTGCTTTGGAATGGAAATTCGGATGAAGATGATGATAAATTGGGTGATGGCGAAGAGGTTTTCCTGCGCTCTAAGCCAATTGTTCCTCCAAAGGATAACGCCGGTGAAAACAATGCCAACAACAGAAATGAAAGCAACACTAGTTGCATAGAGGTGGATTTAGGGCAAGAAATGAGAAATGCAGCACCCGATGAATTTCATAGATCTACAAACCCATCAACAAGCATTCAAATTGCAAATAACGCTCAAATCAATCAGCAGACGTCCCCAAGTTCAAATTTAGATAATAAGATTCAAGCGCACTTACGTCTGCAGAATGAACAGAAAATTTTCAACAATCCGAATTATCAGCATCTCCTCAAATCGGTTCAATTATTAGCCAGTGAAGAAAAGTTTGCAACAGGCTCCTTGTTGTATCGTAACCTTTGTAGAATTTGTATAACATCACTGGGATCGCCGCTGTGGTACGACGAAAATTTTTCCCAAAATATTCTTAAGTTTTTAACAATTCTAAGAGCTATAGTTCGTAATTCGTCCTGTGTATGTCTCATCACCATACCTATGAATTTGATCGCGAAGTTCGTAAGTATATATAAAACTTTGCTATGTAAAGTAATCTTTTCTAAAACGTTTCTCTACAGGATGAGACGCTTGTGCCGAAAATACGCAATTTAGTGGACTATGCTATAGAATTAGAATCATTTGCAGGATCAGATCGGGAAACAAATTTAACATTTAAAGAGTACAATGGTCTGTTGCATTTGCATAAAATAACAGCCGTTAATACTCTTACAGCGTATATACCGGAGACTTCTGATTTGGCGTTCAAATTACGGCGAAAGAAGTTCGTCATTGAAAAGCTTCATTTGCCCCCAGGTAAAATTTAACAATATTTAAGTATTTTGACTAGTTTTCAAGTTTTAATTTTACAGAGCTGCAAGAAGATGGTACTGAAAGTAAACATACAACTGGTTGTGGTGCTGGCGTTGCGTCCAGTGCTGCCTCCATGGATTTTTGAGCACCAACGACCAGTGTTCGGCGAAAGCATTTCTTGCAGTTCAACGATATACTTGTGCGCACGACAATGTAAGTGGTTGCTAGCTATTTGTATGGTGCAACATTAGCATTATCTATGTTTTAATGGTTCCACCATAGTCGACAGCGGGAAGGCGTACATTAATATTAAGAGTAACCTGAACATGAATAGCAATAATTGGTTAGCTTCATTCGTAAAATAAAAGTAATGTTTTTATAAAAATTATAATTTCTTCAGCAAATTATGCAAATTTTATTCTTCATAACTAAAGTTAAACTGTTTTCACGGTCAGAAGTACAAACATCACGATTCCAACAGGTACGGCAATTTGAGCAAAATTGGTATCTGTGTGGCGATTTGGATGTCAGGTTTATGCTGAAACACTTTGCACAAAGTTTTGTTGTCCTGAACTCGTTAAGCATTAGAATATTCACACTAACTTATTTAACGAGATAACGACGTTCACAATACCATGCAAAAGCGATAATCGAATAATAGTCGTTTATCTACTACCAGTCGACACTCGCAGTGCAGTGTTAACTTTTTAACCCAAATCACTTGATTATGGTCGATATATTTTAAGGATTCCAATTAAAGTATTCGCAACCATTTGATAATTATAATTAAAGTAATCGGAGGAATCCTAAAAATTTTCTGGCTTACAATTACAGTAATCATAAGTGCCCAGATCTGCATTTTTGGGAAGTTGAGTAATATTCTCCCGTCAAGCTTATTAATTGCATGATAAAATCTCCAAAAGGGTAAATTTTGAATCAACTTCCGTACGTGCCCTAATTATTCCATGCATTGATTTAAAAAAAATAAATTTGTTCGCCAAGTTTACGGAGATCCCGAATAACGACATCCGTGATCGAATGAATGCTATTTTGGAACCGAATGAAAGAAATTTACTGTTGTTTTGAATTTAAATTGACTCTTTATCGAGTGCCGATATCAAAATTCCATGATTCGAGCCCTGGATTTTTATATTAGCTATCGACAACCGGTATGCAATAGTAAGCTTCCGGGATTATTTTGGCCATGGAAACTTCTCAAAAATCTTCTCGAGTTCGGACCCGGTATAAAGTAATACCTTCTATTTGTATGATAAATTGAAGATTTACCCCGGAATATCGAGGGAAAGCTCGACCTAAAACCGAAGCGGTAAAACTCTGATCGCCAAGTACATATTTATTTACTTTATCTTTACATATTTTTTAGTTTTTTTTTTCATTACTCTATTTAACCTTAGCAGCCGCACTAGCTATGGTAAGGGTTCCGCATCACAGCGCAGACACAGGAAAATCAAAAATTACATGAGTACACACATATGTATGTACACATGCATACATAGTCACTTCGACGTATTCGCGCGTTTGTATTGTAGTCGCTTGGAAAGAGCAAAACCTATTGTCAGTTTGCTTATCTGCGCCCACAAAACGAGAATCATTGCGACCAGAGCGAAGGTGTTGTGCTCCAAACTACAGACAAATGAATATATGTGCATGCTCCGATCTAAATCGCTCTTTCAATCAATTGTTGCACGTTGAGTGCTCATCGCCACCAGAAACCCAAAACTCGTAAAATCAGTTTTATTCAGCGTACGCTTCGCAACGGTCTGACTTTTAGATGCGTATACAATTACAACAATTTACACTGGCTAAGCGGCGGCGCAATTTTAATTGAATATAAAAAATTTAGGGACTGATCTACTTCTCTCACCGCCTACGAAACCATTATCCGTTGATATTGCATCAAATTATAATCATCGGATTCTTCTTGCGGTTGCAAATGGGCTCGTCACTCTGATAAATTGATAGACAGAAATAAATTTAATCAATGGCGTTCTTGCACAATCACAAGGTTTTACTCAATTGTTGCAATCTTCTGTTTTTGGTAAGTCTAACTAATGTTAAACTATTTTCACGTACATACATATATAAAAACCTGTAGTTAGTCGTTATAGTAATACACATTTGTAAAAAGAAGCCATAATTTTAAGGCAGATTTTAAAAGGTTTTCGTTATACTTATCGGGTTTACGAAAAGATTGTCATAATTCAAAAAATTAAATTTTTTCAGGATACACGTTTATAGTCTTCAATATTTATTATGCATCATTTACTCAAAAATTTCGTTTCCTGAGTTATTAGTCTTTAGAGCGACATGTGCATACATATTGTGTGTATGTATGTAAATATCGTTGACTAAATATGAATGCATGTATGTACATACATACTAGGGATGTTTCGAATGTCATATTCTTGACATTCACGAATGCGAATGCGAATGTTAGGAATAACATTAAAAATACTATAATCAACTAAGTCATAGTTTAGTGCTTAACCTATACAGTCTTTTAAATCAGTAGCCAAAGTTCAAAAGGGGCATATTATATTAAAAAAAAAAAGTTATTTTGCTGTCTTTTCTCCCATGAGGTGATTTCTAAGATGCCGTCTGCACTTAACAATAGCTCACTTGGAACGGTGGCGGTGGATGTCCATAGGTATACAGTAGATAATTTCAGGAGTTAAAAGCCTTTCTGAAATGCCTTCCACTCTACATTCCATTCTCCTTTCTTTTTTGTATGGAGTGGCACAAATTGAAAGGCTTCTTCTTTCGCTACCCATGGAAGGCCTTCCAAAAGGGCTTTTATAGGACATACTTCAGAAGGACTTTTGGGGGAGTTCTCTTAAAGTTGCTTCTTTAATTTATAAAAATCATACATCTTTGAAGTATTTTTGCTTGCGGTTTATATCAAACATGTGTTATTCTTCGGTGTTGTTGATTTTCAAATAATTTTATGGTTTATAAATTAGTTTTTATTAAAACTAGTTCACTTATTTTTTTTTTTAGTTTTGTGGTGTAACGCTTGTAGTTTCCGGTTTCTATTTGTTCACCGATTCTAAGCGTATCTTGCTCTCCCGCTTGCTAGCAGCTACAAGTGAACAACTCAACGATTTACCTCAGCCCTTATTTTACTATATTGCGATTGGTTTCGCTTTGGCAGGATTGGTGGCTGTACTCTCCGCCATAGCCGGCTTCTGGGCGTCTTGCTTGCACACCTACTGTTGCCTCAGTTTGTATTTCCTCGCCGTAATCGTACTGCTTTTAGCTGAATCGATGGTCTGCCTGGCAATCACATTGTGGCCACACTGTCTTGGAATAACCTTGGACGAGTCAAAAATGGTGAAGGCCCTGCAGGGAAACTATGGTGTTCCTGGTAAGGAGCAATTTACTATTGCCATGGACTTGGCACAAGCGCGATTCGGCTGCTGCGGAATGAGTAGTGACATCAATTATGATACATCTCTCTGGAAATTGCAGCGCTATGGCCAGCGCGAGTGGGTGGTACCGCTCACCTGTTGCATTTTAAAAAATGCGAACGACAAACTGTCCTACTTGGATCCGAAGCCAGTGAATGAGACACAATGTCAAACATTGCAGAAGGTGGATTTCGCCGACTATCGACACATGTCACCATGCCTAAGCTACTTGGACACCTGGTATCGTGAGCAGTATGTGGTGTTTTTGAGCGCTAGTCTCATAGTTGCTATTGTCGAGTTTTGCGTATTGCTAACTATCATTTTTAACTGTACAAAGGTACAAGAGTTACAAAACGTGAGAGGCAAAACCCGTCAAATGTTGGTGGAGAATATTTACGGACCAGTAAATTCGAACTTTGAACGCCATGTGGAAAATGCTTACTCTGAAGATTTCAAGGGTGTGTACATACAACCGCGTGAGCTCCATAAACAGAGACACAACACCACCTTTAAACCGATAGCTAAAGATTACAGTTCTCAGAAACGTTAGCTTAAGGGAAAAACGTGTCTTGCCCTAAAGGTGCAATATGAACTTGTTGACAAAGTGAATTGATCTAGCCTGAAACTATGTGAGGCCGAAAATAAGCTTATAAGAATTTTGTATTTTTGTATTGTAATTATGTACTGTATTTTAAGCTTATAAGGATTTTGTATTTTTGTAACGTAAATAAATATAATACCAAAGTGCAAATATATACATTTGTACATTGTATTTTAAGCTTATAAGAATCTTGTATTTTTGTAACGTAAATAAATATAATACCAAAGTGCAAATATATACATTTGTACATTGTATTTTAAGCTTATAAGAATCTTGTATTTTTGTAACGTAAATAAATATAATACCAAAGTGCAAATATATACATTTGTAAATATATATTCGACTGTGGTTATCTTTATATTTATTGCTTCATACCATAACATAAAACATCAAGTAAATGTAATTCCAAGGTTCAGTCGTCCTCATCAGAACTATCCATAAGGTGACGAATACGCCTTCGCTTCTGAATCTTAGCAACTACTTTGAAATTTCCACGTGCACGCCGTCGTTCTTTTAAAATGCGTTCAGCGCGTTCCAGAGGGCATATAGTTTGGTCTTGTGCATCCTTAGGTTCTTCATCATCTTCTTCACTTACTACGAAGGAATCGCAAACGTACTGAGATGGCTCTGCAGGAGCAGGTTGTGAATAAACCTGATCATTAAATTCACGAAAAGAGGGAATCTTGAAGTTACGCCGTAAATGTTTTGGACTTCTAAATCGTGAAATACATAAAAAAATACTCGTTACTTTCGCGAAAATTATGTAAATATAATTAAATAAGTAATTTTTAAGCAAAAAACAAAACCGACTTCAATTCTCATATACAAGTTGATCGGATTTAAACCATATTAGTATGCCTGCGGTAACACATTTCCTTAAAAAAAATAAAAATAAAATAAAAAAACAATTATTGAAATCGGTTGCCGTGGTCCAGTTATGCGGTACAATACATAAAAAAAAATGTATATATATATATATATATATATATATATATATTCCCACGAATTGATAACCTTTTCCTTTTTTTGAAGTCGGTTAAAAAAAAAACATGCATTAGTGTATGTCAATAGCCTTGTTTAATGAAGAAGTTCTCACCGAATAATTGTTCTTCATGAGAAATTGCAAGACAAATATATATTATTTCAATTTTCTTCTTTCCACGTCAGTTGTGTAACAAAAGTTAACGGGTTAAATCTATGAGTATAAGTGATACTATGTACCTGACCGATTGAAGATAGTACGCATGCATCTGTGTTGTAGTGGGTGCATTTTCGTCGAAAGTCTCCACTTCGTCACTGGATACAATCATAGAATCTTTTACATACTGGTTGCATGGTATTTCATTTAATTCTTCTTCACTCCCATCATCGCTGCTAAATATAGCCTCAGCATCAATGAACTCGTGCAATCGACTTTTTAATTTTGGTCGACGCCGACGCTGTAATTAACAAATATTTCATTTAACTCTTAAATTGAGGAAGCAACAATTCATAAATACCTTTTGAGTTTCAGCCACTTCTTCGCAGTTTGTTTCAGAACCGCCTTCTGCCTTTGAATTTTCGACATTGGAATCAGTAAATGAATTAGGATCGTTGATCTTGTTTGTGCGCTGTAGACAAAAGTTTCAATTTAAACTAAACTAATAAAATATCAACGCCTTTGTAATTACAATTTGGGTTTCCACAAATTCCTCGCACTCAGTTTCGGTTCCTTCTTCGGCCCTCATGTCTAAATCGCTCGAATCACTAGACAAAACTAGCTTCGATGTTTTAGGTGAATTAATGAATGATTTATCTTTGTCGCAAACATTGGCTGTTGAAACCGAATTCATATCGGACAATAATTTAAGCTGATTTTCTGCGAAGGATACGCTTTGTTTTACATGCTCCGGCAATTTTTTACGCTTTCGTACATTTTGTAAGTACAGTTCATATAAATTTGGAGACCTTTCACAATGCTCTAATGGAGTTGGAAACTTCAAATGTGGCGTCACGGGACTTTTCGGATTCAATTCGTTTGAATTCGATTTTTCTTTTGGTGTAGTTGGGATGTCTAAAAGATTTGAATTATCTTCATTTTCTTTTTGACTCGAGCTGAGTGGTGAAGCGGGGCTTGAATTTTTATCATCCTTGAAATCCACCGATACTTTGAGGTACTGATTCTTTGCATAAGACGTACCTTTATCCATATATTCCGGCAAATTGCTACTCAGTCGCCCATTTTGCAGTTTTTCTTCGTCATGCTTTTGAGGTTGGTAGTTGTATATTTCGATTTGAGAAGACAGCTGTACTGAAGCTGCCATAAATCTGGTGGGTAAGTAAGGATTCACAACGTTTATTGTGTTTGATAATTCTTTCGCTTGCTGCGAGGGAATTGATAAATTGGAAGTAATTTCATCTTCTTTAAGAGTGGAACAAATAGGGCTCGCTAACCGACCTGAATCCTTTCTTGAGCTCTCAGATCGAGTTTCTTCAGGGAAAGGTTCTAGGAACTCTTCCATATCCACATCTAAATCGCTAAGGTATGAACTTTTTGCTGGAAAATTTCTTTCGGTGTTGGGCGCATCCACAGTGATAGTTTCAAATTTATTAGAACGACCGATCGAATTCGGTTCCAGATTTTCAGAAATTTTTTTAGAGGGAAAGTCTTGCTTTTCATGTATTTTATCAGATGTTGCAGGTGTGGTATTAGTTACGGCTTCTGTTTCTGATACAAATATTACATCAAAGTCATCTTTGGCAACTTTATTTGATTCATTGAAAGTATTATTCAAAGAATTTTTTTTCCCAAATTTTCTAATTTGTCGTTGAAATGCCTTTACAAGGGGGCCCTGCACTGGAGTTGATTTTTTAGCCGATGGGGCATTCATCGCGAAATCATCCCAATGTAAAATAGAATCTGTGGCCTCGCTGTTATTTGTCACATTGCTAATTCGAACATCTTCGTCAACTGTCTCATATATCATTGATTCTACGGCGTTCTTCGTTGGGTAAAACCGAATTGGCGAATGATAATTTTCTTCCGGTTCGGGATATGACTCTTTGTAAAAGTCTGTTTTTTTTAATTCTTTTTGAATATAATCGAAATTATCACATAACTCTCCCTGTTCTTCTAAACCCTCAAATATCGCATCGCAAGCATCTTTATATTCACTTTGCCTTACGTCAAGGAAGGGTTTATAAATGCGGTTTCTAACCATGTATTCAATATCAGCATCGTCAATGAATATTTCTACGGCTAGTCGGGTACCACCTAGAAGTTTTTCAATTATACTGTACAAATGTCTTACATCTTTTTCCTCCGCGGACATTTCATCCGGTTCCAAAGGCAATGATTCTAGTAACTTAATTTTTTCCAAAACATCACTGACGATAGATGGTTTTTGCCGTAAAATGAACCGTTTTCCATCATCAGATACTTTCGTTGATTTTATTTGATCCACAGGGTCGGTCAGAAGCTCCTTCGAGCGTATTAAAGGAGAAGTTTTTTGCAGTAGCTTTCGAAGATGGCGAAAACGTTGCGATTCTAATATTGGTTTTCGTTGAGACTGTTTAAGATTAGGTGGCACTTGGTCAAGCGAATATAACTGGGTATTCGTAGCTATTGGAGATTCGAAAGCTTTGAAATAGTCATCTATTTTGTTTAAGCATTTTTCGATATCTTGTGTCTCTAAACCATGTTGAGACGGATCTGGGAATATTGCATTCGAATTTGAAATTGGTTTCTTTTTGAAAAAAGTGCGAAGATCTTGACTCGCTTTAGAATCTTTTTCTTTGCTTTTTTTATTTATTTTCTTGTTCTTGCTGCACGTATCATTTTTATCAAGAGAATCATTTCTCTTTATAAAAACGTGAATTACTTTTGGATCCAAATCAGTAGGCACTAGGCGAGGTGAGTGTTTGTACAACGACTTCGTAACTACCGATGAGTGAAGAATTTTTGCATTTGTCTGCTCTTTCTGTTCTAAGACATCCTTTAGAATTTGCTGTTCCCGTCCCTCGGTTACTAATAATAAAACATTTCCTTGTTTTTGTCGTCCAGTTCGCCCAATGCGTTGAATAAAACGTTGGGGATTCGTAGTATTAATGTCAAAACATACAATCAGTTCGACTTCACCAACATCAATGCCTTCTTCTCCGATAGATGTCGCCACAAGAATGTTATTTTTTCCGCTGCGAAAATCTTGCATTATTTGTATCTGCTCCTTTTGTGTAAGCGGCCGCAGAGAACCAGTGGCGCCGCCTTGGCCTGACAAATTCGAGGTGAAATATATAACTTCAGATTGGTAATATAACTAAAGTTAAGCTGTTTTCACAGTCAGATGGTGATATAAACTCCCGCTTACCTACAAAATAACGCGGTTTTAACAATGGAACGTGTTGTAGTAACAAACGATATATCAGCATAACAGATTCCCGATATTCGCAGAAAACTATGGCACGTGAATCTGGATGAGCCTATAAAATGGAAATTCATACACATAGGTTTTTCGAAGGGAATATAGGGCAACATTTGAACTTGAACCTACTTGAAAGTGAGCGAGCAAATATGTTCGGGCCTCTTCAAATTTAGGATGCCCGAAGTCCAAGTTATCAGGCATTGGGGCGATTTTTCCATTGGTCATAGGGTGCGTTGAGAATTCGAAAGGATTTGGCCCCAACTGATTGCGCAATTTATCTAACAAATAACGTATTTTCGGTTCCATATTTACAACAAATTTACTGCGGCCCTCCTCATCTTCGTCAAAATGATGCACAAATACACGCATCCCATGCCTTTCTAACAACTCTAGGGCGTGATACATACTGATACAAAAGGAAAAATTTGTTGAAATAGCCCTTTGCTGTGGGTGCTGTCTATTTCGGCTTTGATCAAGAAATCGCTTCTGCTCGAATAGTAGAAAATTGCGCGAAATTTTCGCCAATGACCCACTTAACACTTTGGCATCAATAAGCCGTCGTAGGTATGGGTCTATTATCTCCAAAACTTCTTCTCGCAATGCTTTTAACTCTTCGCCAAGCTGAACAACAATGGTTTTCATATGCCGTTTATGAACATAAGGCAGCACATCGACAGATGTGTCGCACCGGACTTCAATGTGAGAAATGAACAGATTGCACACTACTTCAGCAATATCCTCCATAGTTCGCCCCGGGGTTGCAGAAAGAGCTAGAACTCGCAAATAATTATTACGCTGATGTATAGCTTGGACTACTTCGGTATATGCATATCGTCCCTTGGCGCGATGCGCTTCATCCACTACAATTAGTTTTACTTGATCAAAAGGAAAATATAAATCCGCATTACTCGTGTTGGCTTCATCCCGACAACATATATCTGACAGTACTACTTGAGGAGTTGCAAAGAAAACGCGTTTTTTCTCCCACAGTTCTTTGCGGCGGTTGCGTGGTAATCTACCAGTCAACTCCACGGTATCTTCATCGGGAAACGGCATTATACGTTGACAAGCATCGATTTGCTGGGCCACCAAAGGACGTGTGGGAGCCAAAAATATTAACTTACTAGTGGGGTACCATCGGTATATATTGTACATCACAACCGCTGCTATGAAAGTTTTCCCAAGACCTGTGGGCAATACAACAAGCGTGTTGTTGAATAGAGAGGCTTTCACTATACTTAACTGGTAGGCACGTTGTGGCAAGTTGCTTGGGTATAACCATGTATCGCCAACATTATTGTCGAAGCCTGCATGCTGTTTACCGCTGCGCAGCTCAGATTTGTTTTGAGAAGGCAATGGTACATCCAAGATACTCTGGAGAACGTCATTGTCCATTGCACACCAATAATCTGATGGAACGGAGTCATCGCTTCTGTTGTCCATAATCGCGAAATTTTCGTTTGTTCTCTTGCGACGTTTCTAATAAAGCTTTATTTATAGGTTTTGGTGACGTGCCCTCGTTCCTCCGTTAAACTTTCGTAACATAAAATACATCTTCAATCAAGCAATATCTTGCAAAACACAAAGCACATTAATATGCCTTGGCAAAACATTTGTAATTTGTGTAATTTTACGATTCAATCGATAAAAGCAAAATACTAGATGCTTTTCTTTTAGTACGAAGTATTTATTACTCGATACCTTTTTGTTCGGTATCGAGTATGTATCAAAAAAAGGATTGGTATCGAAATACTCTTTTCTACTACTTTTATCATTGCAACGGGAACTCCACAAATGACGCTCGTTTTTCAAGTTTTCGCGAAAAGTGCTGTCGTGTAGTAGAGAAAGTAGAAATCGCTTCTCTGGAAAGCATTTAGAAAGTTGTTCTTCCTTCGCATTGAGCCCCAAAAGCTATTTTTTCATAAATATTTTGTGAATAATATACTTATACGAAGTCATATATATAATTATAAATAATTTTGTTCCTCAGCAAAGTACCAAAAAAACAATTAAATTTAAACTTTATGGATAAGTGTCAGATTTTTATTTGTATTTTCAAATTAATTTTAGGTACTTTTTCATAAAAATTATAGTTCATTCTATAACAAAAACCTTGTAAATCCAAGTTTCAAACTTTGTACAAAAATTAAAAGAAAATCTAACTTTCATCAAAATTAAAATTTATTCAGAATAAAAAGTGTGGAATTTTGATGAAAACGTACTAGCGAAAAAGAGAAGGCACGACATTTACCTGAGCTGTTCAACACAAACACCACAACACAACACAATAGAGTACACCACAACCACAACCGACCCACACGCCGCCGCCAACAACTACTACTACAGACCCAGGTAATCCGTAACGTGACATCAGTCGAACCTGCCTTCTTGACGTTTGCGAGCAATTTAATTTTAAAATTTTACGCACAAATTCTCATTTTCAATCTCAAACAACAACAACTTTGAACAATTCAGATAAAAGGAAGGTACCAAGCGGAATTTCATTATATGAATTCTGAATATTATTGGCATCTTATTCGAGGTAAATATGTATGTATAATATATAGTTTGGAAAGTGTAAAGAATGGTACCATATTCCGAATCATTTTCCCGAATTTAAGAAAAATTATCAAAACGGTAAAAAACATTTGCGGAAAGAAAAATTTTTGTAGAACTCTCTTATTTATAGGAGGGAACCGAAAATCCAATCGTGGGCCTTTGGCATATCATGAATACGAACTGAGTTCTAGAGGATGTTCGGTGCAATGTTATCGAAGCAGAACCATTACCGAAATTTATAAATTTTTTGTCGCAGCGCGTAAATGACTTATAGAAAGCGGAGAAGACTCTGCATGATATTACTATAAAACATTTCTTCTAAATTTTTAGTTTTTAAAATAATATTTTCTTAATTTATTACAACCAAAGTTATGTAAATATGTATTACTAATTTTCCTCCCAAACTAACAAAAAAATATAAAAATCCCTAAAAATACGAAAATTCATGTTTTTATGATAGGCTAGATTTCAATGTCCTCAACTGTATATTGAAAACACAAATGTCATTTGACTTATGGCATGTGAATTTGTGGTTGCCACATCCAACAAATTGTACTTATTGATCAATATTATTGAAGATTTGACGAAGATTTAACTTAAATCTACTGCCTTTCGAGATTTAATTTTATATGATAAATCTCAAAAGATTTAACGTCAAATCTCGTCAGAGGGCTAAATCTTCATTAAATCTCACAATGGAGACATAGTATTATGTGATCTTGCGTCGTTCGTTCATGATATGCTGCAACAGTTCGATAACAATAAGTGATGCCACATCAATATTTAAGCTTTAACTCCATAACTTACTGGGCCTCTGCACATTGGACTGCTTAGTCCGCCTAAAACCGGTTTTGTGTGGATAATTTTAGTCCGCGAAAATCGCGGATTGACGGTGGACTGACACGCAAACATAGTCAACATGTTTCGTACTTCTGTATTTTTGTATTTTTGTTTGCATGAGCCAAATGCACTAACATAATCAAGCGTAGTTCAGGTATACCAAACTGAAACCTGTTTTCGGCCAACTGCACAGTCCAGTGTGCGCTCGAGTGGTGGACTGCTCAGTCCGACTGAGCAGGCTAGTGTGCGTAGGCCCACTTATCACGTGTTTCGACACAATTAGATGATAGTGCACAAAAAATTGGATTGAAGGGAAAAATCACCAAAGGCGATTTCCAAAATGTTTACGCGCAAATATCCAAAGAAAATCGATAAATTGGCTCTAAATCGGCCAATCTGTAGCTCGTTTCTGTAACTTTTCTCTACCGATTATTTCTCTACTAGTAGAGAATATACGTCATTCTCTACTACTCATTAGCAGTAGAGAACAGGGCGGCGAATTCATATCTCAATTCGCCTTAGTAGAGAATTGTTACAGAAACGAGCTACTGGACACTCTGCTGCTGATTAGCAATTGTGAAGGCGAATTTATACAAGGTGGTGTTACTGGCGAATTTATATTTTCGCCGCCGTACTGCTTGATGTCAAAGTAATATGTTTGTTGTAACCACGGCGAATTCATATTACAATAAACACACCATTTCGACATTAACAAGGCGAATTTATACAAGTTGGTGTTGATGGCGAATTTAGATTTTCGCCGAGTTACGTCTTAATGTCGAAATGATGTGTTTGTTGTAAAATGAATTCGCCTTGTTTACAACAAACACATCATTTTGACATTCAGTAGTACCGCGGCGAAAACTCAATTCGTTATCAACACTACCTTGTATAAATAAATTCGCCTTGGACATTAAGAAATACCGCGGCGAAAATTTAAAATTTTCAGTAACATCACCAGGGATGCCGTTTCAATCTAAATAGCTCCAATTGGATACACTTTTAGACGGATTTTTGCGAGATACTTATTTTTTCCGATCAGTATAAATGTGGATACTTTTTTAAATATGCCAAAATTTTATATTTTCTTTAAGGTTTTTTCGTTCAAAAATCGATTTCCATTAAAGATGGTACAAACATTAGGTGTTCTAAATGTATTAAAAATCACTACTAAACCGTGAAATTGAAGCATTTTATTTTTTGTGAACGAAGCAATGAACTTATGAAGAGATGTCACCAAAATAGGTAAAAGTGCGATTGTTTTAATTAGCTAAAAGGGATGCTTTAAGCGAGATCTTAATATATATATAAAGTATAAATGTAGTGATCTCTTTCATATCACATATTTTGATTTCTTAATTTAACAAGTAATTTTTAAGCAAAAGACCGACTTCAATTCTAATATAAAAATTTAAGATTATCGCTAATTTCTTGTTGATACAACGATTAGATTTAAACCGAAGTAGTATGGACCACCTATGAGAAAACACATATCCTTAAAAAAAAAAAGAATTATTGAAATCAATTAACGTGGTCCAATGATATGCGGTATCATACACAAAAAAAAAAAATGATAACCTTCTCCTTTTTGTGAAGTCGGCTAAAAAGAAAAAAAGATCTCAGTGTCGTTTAGGCTGTAACCGCCTAAGCGATTTTGGCCGAGTCCAAAACAGCACGCCAGTCATTTCTCTTCTGTGCTAACTGACGCCAATTGGAAATGCCAAGTGAAGCCAAGTCCTTCTCCACCTGGTCTTTCCAACGCAGAGGAGGCCTTCCTCTTCCTCTGTTACCAGCATCGCGGCCCGCGTTAAATATTTTCAGAGCAGGAGCGTTTCTGTCCATTCGAACGACATGGCCAAGCCAGCGGAGCCGCTGAATTTTAATTCACTGCACTATGTCTATATCGTTGTAAAGCTCATACAGCTCATCGTTAAATCGTCTGCGATATTCGCCATCACCAACGCGTAAAGGTCCGTAAATCTTTCGCAGAATCTTTCTCTCGAAAACTCCAAGAGCCGCCTCATCAGATGCTTTCATTGTCCATGCCTCCGCGCCATACACCAGCACAGGTATGATGAGTGACTTATAGAGTGTGACCTTTCGAGAGAGGACTTTACTTCTCAATTGCCTACTCAGCCCAAAGTCGTTTAAAATACGCTGTTGAAAAACTAAATTTGATTTATTTAAGGAAATTTGTATGAATGGTACTGAAAAGATTTTACATATGTGTACTCTAAAAAGTTTTTGTTCAAATTTGCGTATATTAAGAGAGGTAACCTCTTTCCGTTTCCTTTTTAATGTGCGCAAAGTTTCCACCGTGCAATAAAACTAAACACTGCCTTTTTACTTTTACATACATGCACTTTTTAGAGTGTACAGGTACAAATGTAACATATTAACTACTATTTGTTATACTTTGAAAATACTTATGCACAAAAAATTGAACTTACAAACTGAAATTATAAATCTTTGATTTTATGGAAAATAAAAATATATACATACATGTATTCCAAGTCCTTAGGATGGGTTACAAATTATGAGATGGATATTTAAAAAAGAAACATTGGATACATTTGGGTACATTTTTCGTTTGGTCGGTGATACATTTCTTGAGACGGCGCGGCAACACTGAACACCACCTTGTATAAATTCGCCTTAGGAAGGACACATCGCCCGAAATTTGAAATGTTCGATATTGTATCGATTTTTCTGAATATCGATATTTCATCGCACGATAATCGATTTTTTGAAGCGATATTTCAAGGTCGCTATATCGAAAACATCGATATTTTACCCGCAATATCGATATTTAAGTTGAAATTTATTTTTCATCTACAAAGAAGTGTATGGAAAAATACTAAAGTAGGTTTAATCAACAGCTTGTGTGATTTATTTAGCTCTTAAGTTTGACAAACCACTTGAGTCGGCCGGCATGCCGTTTTAATCCTCAGCAAATATACAAGATGGAAATAACACAATTAGTTAAGTTGATAAGATGGGCTAATATTCTATTCAATTGGGAGTAGGATTTTCGACATCGATTTTTCCGATATCGATATTGTTCAGCCCGTTATGTCGCCGTTACGATTTTACATGCAATGAATTAAATCGATTCATGATATCGATACTTTCTTAAATATCGAGCATTTCTAGCCCCAATGCGTGCCGTTTCCATTTAGTATGAAACAAAATGTCTGCGAGTATTTGGTTAATGGGTGGAGGTGAACGAGTTATCGTGCCAGTGAAATTTTAAAATAAAAACGAAAAGTTATTAAAGTATATGCTAAAGGCTTCAGTGAATGTGTTTGCTTAAAATATAGAGTTTTTAGTGTGCCACCAGATATACAGACATACCAAAAGAAAATGCTTATCTTCTTTGTGCATTATTTTCCAACCAATTGGAATGACGCTAGCGTAATGTGTATAGCCTCTACAGTTTGCGGCAGCGTCCTAGTGCGCGCGCAAAAACAAAAATAATGTGAATTGAAATTCGCATGTCCTTTTATTGGTTTTTATTAATAACAAATGTGTCGCAATACAAATTAGTGGAGAACGACAGGAAAGTGAATGGCATCGAAGTTCATCGCATATATAAATACATGTATATGTATGTATATATGTACATAAATATTGTGCATATAAGCGGACATGGCTACATCTGTTGCCGATGTGATAAACGTGTAGACAAGTGTGGTGGATTTAGATATGGACATTTAACAATTGTTATTTGTTCTGCTTACCTTGTAAGGATTTTATTTAAGAATTCGCTAAACATTTTAATTCCGGCGCTTACTGGACGATTGTTGCTCTTTACTTCGAATTTTGATTAACACTAATACGTTCGCAACCAGAATGAATCTGTGTTTCTACATACCAGTGTATTATTCCGCGTATGTTTGCTGGTAAGTGTATTTTCATAAATCGTACAATTTAATAAGTTAAATTCATGGACTTCATTCAAATTGTGCATATTTCATGCGTTATCGGCACAAGGATATATGTGTGCATAAAACTATAACCTTCTATAGACAAAGTTTTTGAACCTTAAGTCTGGGTTCAGACAAAGAAACTTTTGTTGCGGCAGCTCGAAGTTTGTTGGAGAGAGGGCGACGTGTTCGGGCAACACGCTTTGTGCTCTCGTTCATCTGAGTAATTCAAGTTGGCAGTTCACAGCTAACAAAAACAATTGTGTACAAAATAGTTACGTTCCATATCTCCCAGAAATTGTGTAGTCAGATTCAATCCAAAAAGCGTTTATTAACTCGAAAATTACTTGGCTTACGCTCTTGCATTTTGACACTTCTCATATTTTAGTCAGAAAAGATAAGGAATAGACGAACGCGAAGGGCAACACCAAAAGAGAAGTTGCCGAAAATGAGCAACAAAAGATTCTCTGTGACCCCACACTCTGTGTGAACCCACTAAGCGATCATAATCTTGAACTCACGACCATGGTGGACCCATATTTTCGACAAACCAACACCAGAAATAAAATGCTAATTGAAGCTGCGCAGATCTACATTTGTGCATTTTGGACTATGGTTATGCGTTAAAAGGTGTTCGCACGAGGCGAGGAACTTTTGCTTTCAACTCACAACGCAGGGTTGCACGAAAAAAAGTTGAATGGCTTAAGGCCCGTCCACATAAAACTTTGGCGTTGCGTTGGCGTTGGCGTCGCTTCAACAGATGACTATGAATACATGAATACAAATGCAGCCTTGCACATAGCCAAAATTCGGCAACGCTCACGCCAACACAAAGCAAAAAGATGGCCAACCACCTGACCCTAGCGAAGCATCAGCATGGTTTCCGTAAAGTGCACAGTACAACAACAGCACTTAACGCCATAAACACTCAGATAACTCGTGACCTTAACCGTAACCGTCGCTGTGAGAGAACGATTCTAGTAGCGTTGGACCTGTCAAAGGCTTTTGACACTGTCAGCCATTCCACGCTACTAGCAGATATAGAGGCTTCCTCTCTCCCACAGAGGCTCAAACGGTGGTTTGCAAATTATCTGAGTGGTCGACACTCGTCGGTAATGTTTAGAAACAAATCGAGCAAACTTAGGAAAATCAAACAGGGGGTTCCACAGGGTGGTGTCCTATGACCGCTACTGTTTAACTCTTATATTTCAAAGCTCCCTCAACCACCAGAGGGAGTCTCGATTGTCCCCTACACCGACGATTGATCGATCATGGCGACTGGGAATGGAATTGATGTCCTGTGTTCGAAAGTAAACGGGTATCTCTCCGATCTTTCTCGCTTCTTCACTGCAAAGTGTCTAGCCCTCTCCCCTACGAAATCCTCTGCGACCTTGTTCAACACCTGGACGAAGGAGGTCAGGATACCGCTGGGAATTCACGTCGACGATACACCAATTCCGACGGTGAATAACCCCAAAATACTCGGAGTGACATTCGACTGCCTGCTCTCCTCTGCGCACGCAACCGCTATTGTCAACAAAAGTACTGTTTTAAACTACGCAGCACCAGTGTGGTCGCCGGGAACTAGTAGGACGCAGTGGATGAAGCTACAGACAGCACAAAACACAGCACTCAGGACAGCGACCGGATGCCTCCTGATGTCACCAGAACACCACCTTCANTTGCTGGCAACATACAAGGCAATAGGCCGGCCGGTTTTAAACTACGCAGCACCAGTGTGGTCGCCGGGGACTAGTAGGACGCAGTGGATGAAGCTACAGACAGCACAAAACACAGCACTCAGGACAGCGACCGGATGCCTCCTGATGTCACCAGAACACCACCTTCATGATGAGACGAAAATGCTCCCAATTAGGGAGCACAACACGATGCACTGCAAGCAGTTTCTGGTTGGGAGCCACAGATGTGGCCACCCAAATAGACAGCTGCTTGCAGAGGAGCCCTCGCCAAGGTACGTCAGGAGGCATCTATATTAACTGACGGACGAAGCATACCGACAGGCCCTGAACGGCATTCACAGGGACTCAGTCTCGAGTTATGTAGACTCTAGACCTGTGAATGCCGTTCTAGGCACACAAACACCGGACATTGACGCGGCGGAGCTCCATCTGCCTCGGGAGACAAGAACAACAATAACCCTGGCTACTGCAGCAGGCTGAACTCTTACCTGAGTAGGCTAAATGCGCATGTGTCGAATGAATGTCCGGCATGCGGAGAGACCCCTCACGACTCGAAACATCTCTTCGCATGCCCGGAAAACCCTACAACCGTAACGGCGTTGTCCCTGTGGACGGCCCCATAGAGGCTGCACGCTTCTTGGGGCTGCCGTTAGTGGAACTCGACGACAATGACTGTGAGATACCAACCCATCTGGGCGGGGTTGTTGTAGCCGCTACAACAACAACAACAACATGGACAACGCTCATCTTTTCGCGTGCGTTGCTCGTCAGCTGTTGCCATTAATAAAATTGTGCCACCTAACCCCAGCGAAACATCAGCACGGCTTCCGTAAAGTGCACAGCACAACAACAGCACTTAACGCCATAAACACCCAGATAACTCGTGGCCTAAATCGCAACCGCCCCTGTGAGAGAACTGTCCTAGTAGCGTTGGACTTGTCAAAGGCGTTTGACACCGTCTGCCATTCCACGCTGCTAGAAGACATTGAGGCCTCCTCTCTCCCACAGGGACTGAAGCTATGGTCGGCGAATTATATGAGTGGTCGACAATCATCAGTAATCTTCAGAGATCAAACCTCGAAACCAAGAAGAATAAAACAAGGGGTTCCACAAGGTGGTGTTCTCTCCCCCATACTTTTTAACTTCTACATCTCGAAACTCCCCCAGCCTCCTGAAGGAGTTTCCCTGATCTCGTACGCTGATGATTGATCGATTTTGGCGTCCGGGATTGGAATTGATGACCTCTGCTCAAAAGTAAACGGTTATCTCTCCAGCCTTTCTCGCTTCTTCACTGCAAGGAGCCTAACCCTCTCCCCAACGAAATCAACGGCCGGTTCTAAATTATGCAGCGCCTGTTTGGTCACCGGGGACTAGTTGGACGCAGTGGACGAAGCTACAGACTTGTCAGAACGCCGCACTCCGGACAGCGACTGGGTGCCTTCTGATGACGCCTGAGCACCACCTACACAGCGAGGCCCAAGTGCTCCCCGTACGGGAACATAACAAAATGCTCTGTAAGCAGTTCCTGGTGGGGTGTCACAGAAGCGAACACCCCAACAGACCACTGCTGGAGGAGGAGCCTCCGCCCAGGCACGTCAGGGGGCACCTATTCGTGTACAAGGACGCAGTCCAGACCTACACAGACCAACCACTGGACCCAATGACGTACAGACAAGCGATTAACGACATTCATAGGGAGTCTGTCTCCACCTACCTCGACTCCAGGCCTAGGAATGTCGTTATCGGAGCCCAATCACCACCTGTGGAAGAGACGGAGCTTCAATTACCTAGAGAGACCCGCGTTACTCTGGCTCAGTTACGGTCTGGATATTGTAGCCGCCTAAACAGCTACCTGTCCAGACTCGACCCAAACATCCCAAATGAGTGCCCGGCATGTGGAGACTCCCCCCACGACACCAACCACCTCTTCACATGCCAGCTCAATCCGACTCAACTAACACCCCTCTCCCTTTGGTCCGACCCCATCGAAACAGCTCGTTTCCTGGGCCTACCGTTAGTTGAGCTCGACGATAATGATTGAAAAGTTGACACGAAACAGGCGGGGCTTAGTAGTGCCGCTACAACAACAACAACAACAAATATTTTAACTTTTTAATCATGTGCGGGCAAGAAATATCGTTTTTAATGCAATTATTAATATGAAATATTAATTTATCTGTCGTTAGTATGTTAATTTAGTGACCCAAGCATTCGCTGCCAAGCGTACATTGTAGCAAGCATACATTTAACGTGCGTTCTGTCAAACCAACGCCAACGCCAAAGCCAACGCAAAAGTTCTATGTGGACCGGCCTTTAATGATGGCTGGCGACCAACTTTGTTGAAAGCGATTAGTTGAAAGGCCGTTCAACCAAAAGTAGAATGCAAACGCCCTTTTATACCATTTAATTTTTTTTCATGCAACCCTGCGTGAGCTGAACGCATAAGTTGCCTGAAAAATCGCCTCGTGCGAAAGCCCCATTAGCCAATTTACGAAATCATTTGAAGGGGTTAGAATCATAAGGGTCTAACAGCCGCACTCAGAAACGTTCCTTAAATTAGCTCTAACGGGCACTTAACTAATGATCGTTAAATCTGTTAATTAATGTGTCCTCTCAGAGTTCAAAATTGTGAAATAAAAAATGTATGTATGGTCCCAGTTGCGGCCCTTTATTAATTGCGTTTGTTTACTCATTTCCAGTAAAATCCAGTAACAATTTTTACGAATTTTCATGTTTTGGCGTTTTTGTACGCAAAAACTTGCAAAGTATGGGAAATTGAGAGAGCGAAAAATGACCGTTGAAGTTGCAAGTTTTTACTGGATTTTACTGGAAANTTACGAATTTTCATGTTTTGGCGTTTTTGTACGCAAAAACTTGCAAAGTATGGGAAATTGAGAGAGCGAAAAATGACCGTTGAAGTTGCAAGTTTTTACTGGATTTTACTGGAAAAAATTTTTACTTGTAAGAATTTGCCAGTACGAAAAACAGCTGATCGCATGTTGCTGGATGAAATTTAAACTAATAAGGAAACCGTTTGTGGGTTTTATTGCTGAAATTCACAAACTAAACCTATTTAAATATAAAATATATTTATCTTTTTTGTCCGATCAGTTCAAATTTATTTTATTTTATGTTTGTAGGCTAGTCGGATCTTTTCAGTTCTGGTGCGAATAAAACTACTTTATTCGACTTTTCAACCTGCACCAGAACTGAAAAGATCAGACTAGCCTACAAACATAAAATAATATAAAATATATTGTTTTATTAGGAAATTCCTGCGAATAAACAACCAATTTATCAGCTGTTCATGAAACTTGCAAATTATTACTGGAATAGCGTTCGCGTACTTTTTTGTAAATTTTGTCTATGAGAGCGAATTCTTAGAAACAAAGTTACTGGAGAGAGTTGCTGGCAAGTTACTGGATAATTTGTAAACAAACGCAACTATTTTTGTGGCATCACTCACTTTTTCGTTCAGTTTGAAATTGAATATAAAAATAAGTATTTATATCATTTTGCGCGCACAGGCTCAACAGACGCAATGGCTGAGTGAGCAGAGCACTGGCGAGTCATTCGAGAGATCCGAGTTCGAGTCCTAGGGCAGGAAAATTTTCTCTTTCCTTTTTTTATTTATTTATTTTTCTTATTTAATTT
Organism: Rhagoletis zephyria; assembly: GCF_001687245.7. Taxonomy (NCBI): domain Eukaryota; kingdom Metazoa; phylum Arthropoda; class Insecta; order Diptera; family Tephritidae; genus Rhagoletis; species Rhagoletis zephyria. The sequence continues at coordinate 422,767 of NW_016157109.1, forward strand.
TATAAACTATCTGTATTGAATTTTTTTAGCTTTTTTGATCTAATTTTCTTTTGGTGTATGGATTTTATTGCTTTAAAAAGAAAACATTCTTTTCTTTTTGATTTAGTTAAATTGTTTGTTAAAAGACAAACAAGACCAATAACAGGCCAATTCTGGCATCTGTCTTTCAATTCACCTCAGACATTCGAGAGACAAAAGTCTTTATATTTCGGCAACTATCTTGAAAGCCCTATTCTGTATTTCGAATAACTTATTAACAGATGTGCTAATAGTATTATTATATTTATTGCTTAGCAATAAAAACTAAACGAAATGAAAAACAGGAAAAACTAAAAATTTTAGAAACTGAAAGTGAAAGAAAAAAGATGAATCAAAAAAGTTTCCAAACTTTAAATAAAATAAAAAATATGAATTTTTTAAGCGATAAAACTTAAAAAAAAAATTGCATTAAAAAAATTCGTTGCCGAGGATTGAACTCGGATCTCTTGAATGGCAAGAAAGTGCTCTGCTCACTAGGCCATTGCCACTGTTACAGCAACGTTATCGAAATTGAAATTTATTGAAAACAAACAAAAAATTTCAAAACCATTCGTTAAAAAGTTAAGTAAAGGTTTTTGTTTACTTAATTTTAATGTTCATTAAATGCCGTTAACGAATCATTAACTCACTCTGAGAGGGAATTTTTTTCAAATCGTTACTGAGGGAGACCTTAAGTAATCCTTAAACGACTCTGAGTGCGGCTGTAAGTGACATTTTTTGAAAATATAAGTTATACCCATATCTGTATAGTTAGTTAAATATAAGTAGTGTTTATTTGGTGACAAAGAGCAAACATTCTTTGAATTAGTTAATTAACCTGACAAATACCTGCATTTATTTATGCAAGAACCATTTAAAATGCATGTACCCAAAATTTACAATAAATAATCAACTTCAACCTTAAATATCCTAAAAAAAAATCAGAGGTACGTAGATCCTCTTGATTCTAACCCCTTCATTTAATGAATCTGGCTTAAAATTGGCTGCATTTTTGCAATCATTTCACGAACTCGTTAAGTGCTAGTCCGGCAACGCCGCGTTTCACAAACAGCTGTTTACTAGGGTTAAGACGTTTTTAGATTCAAAAGCAAGCAGTGGCATAACCATGCTTCTAAAACACTGGAAAAGTTATGTGGATTTGTTTAAATATAGAATAAATTCAAATAGAAGAAATTCAAAAGCATAAACACGAGTTTAAATCCAACATGTACCATTTCCTGGTACCAACGGCTTTTGCATATTCAAAAAAAGAGGTGAAACAACCCTATTGTTTAGTTGGCCGCCGCTGTGGTGTAATGGTAAGCAGTGCGCGCTTATACTCCGCAGGACCTGGGTTCAAGCCCTGGCTAAAGCAACATCGCAAAAAAAAAATTAAAAAAAAGGTTTTTTTCCTAACTGCGGTCGCCCCTCTGCAGGCAATGGCAAACCTCCGAGTCTATTTCTGCCATGAAAAACAACTTCTTATAAATACAATCGCCGTTCGGAGTCTGCATAAAACTGTAAATTCCCTCCCCTTTGTGGTACAACATCAAGGCACACGTCACAAATCGGAGGAGAAGCTCGGCCATGCACTAACATATGTGTAAGCGCCACTCGTTTAGTTAATCGCTAGTGCGCTGTCACTTTTTAAAAAGCTTCATTTCATGAAATTCCGAATTATGCATAAACGGAACCATTTTTGAATTCATGAAATGGAGAATTCATAAATTCTGCCGCATAAACGTAGTATTAGTGGAATACTCTTTTTTTTGTATATTGCTGTCTTTACTGCATTTTCGGTTTTTAATTTCTTTATCTTGGTCTCGTTTTGCTACTTCATTCGTTTACCCTGCAAAAATTGTGACCACTCCATGTATGCGTGTAAAGAGTACTCCCTAAGGACCAAGGAGTACTCCAAAATTAACCACAATTCATATAAAAAATATGATCCAATTAACATTGCGATGTCCTAGGGCAGGACCATATACTCCATCCCTGCATTACATCAGAGTAGCACAAAACTACTCCAACATATTAACAATGGCATTGTTGTTATATTTTTTCGTTTGTACACGCTTTTGTTCACTTCTCAGATGCTTTTTCGAAATTAATAAAAACCAAAAAACAAAAATTACATGTTGCCTCTGACGGCATTCGAACCCGAACATGCTGGGAGCTAACAACTAACAGCGAGCATCTCTATACGTTCAGCTACAGCCAGACATGCAAATGTTCTTTCAAATGCTCAACTTCAATCACATTTCGTTAAAACACGAGCAGTGATCGGGTAACAATAAGCTGCTGCAGAGCAGTGTTGCCACTTCCTTAGCCTTTAAAGTATCCACAAAAAAATCGAAAATTGTATCCAAATGTATCCACCGAAAAGAGCGGACATTTACATTTACACACCGTATCTATGGAAAACAAACTCGGGCCCCATAACAAATTTATTAACATGTCGTAATGTAATTTCCCATCCTAAGACACGGATTTGGGAAACAAAGGCCCGTAGTTATAGTCAAAATTAAATCGACTCGTAAAGTTAATTGCAGCTATCTGACATAAGTTTCAATGGGATATCTATCAAAAAAAAAAAACTTCAACTAACTTTAATGTTGACTTAATTTTGACTATAACCTTTGTTTCCCAGATCTGTTTCTAAGAATGGGAAAATACTGACTTCGACTACGGGCCAAAGTTTCCGCATGTTCGATGTTTATTACTACGATTAGATTCCCACAAATAATACATGCAAAAAATCTCAAAAACTTTTATTTGTCTGTAAATTCCGCCTTCAAGAAAAATGTCTACTTCCAGCTTGTTTGAATTCTCGCTTAACGACATATAACTGAAAATTTAGAAGTTATAAGTTGTTTTTAGTGCAGTCAAGTTATAGTAGAAATTTAGTCATCGGCATAGTTGGCAATTTCCCTTGACTGCTAAGAGAAGGCTTGCTCCAAGGCGAATTTATATAAGGTGATAGCAGAAGTACAAAAACAAAAACTTACATGTATTTTGTTTTTGCTTTGGCGGCATAAACTGTCAAAATCTGTAAGCGTGTGTGTGGAAATTCAAACAAAATTTTTCAATTTGACATAAGAAGCCGTGGGGCGAAACGCATACACAAAATCAGCTGATCTAGTAACACCATCTTATATAAATTCGCCTTGGCTTGCTCGGGATGTAAAAGCTGATTTCTCGATGTTAAAGGTAACTACAGGTCCGAAAACTTTTTAAAATTTGCAAAGTACTTGGTATTTTTAAATGCACGTTTATGTAGCTAAAAATTAAATTTTTCAAACGAGACAAGAATAAGGGAAATTTACTGTTAAAAATGTTATAATAGCTCGTACATAAATAAAAAAAAATTTCTTTCAACTTACAAATATTTATGGGAAAAGGTATCCAAATTTGCACTGAGGAAAAAAACGAGGTATCCCTCAAAATTTAAGGCGAAAATGTATTCAATTGGATACATATGTATCAAAACGGCAACACTGCTGCAGAGACACGAGTTGGTCCGCTACAGCATGACAGAGGAGCACTTTTGTAAGTACTCCAATATTCCACACATAGACTACATGGTCCAACGATTTTTGCAGAGTATATACATATGTACATATGTAGCTTGTTTTGATATTTTTGCTTTTACAAGACACAGTGTTGCCGTTTCGACTTCTTTTTACCCAAATTGGCTACTTTTGAGTTGGTTACGTGGTAGCTCAAAATGTATGATAGTAGAAAGTTTAATAACCTGACAGTAGGGCTTTTATATAGGTTTCTTTGCTCATAAAACAGAAAACATCTCCGGTTTGTTGTAGTGTGCCACTTTGTCGGCACTGTGAGTAGGCTTGTCAAATTGGGACAATCGGGCATGTGCTGCAAATCTTACTATTGGAAATCGGTGCGATTTACCAAATTTAATTTGGCAAATTCTTAACAAAACGGAAAATATTTGGCTCTAAATCGAAGAATATTACGTCCTTTTGAGTTTCTATCAGTTGTTATTTGAAATATTTATTACCTGATTATATTATTTTAAAAAAATATTTTGCAAATAGCATTGATTTGATTTGATTTGCAACACATCCCCGAATATCAGTTTTACCCTCATTCTTGCACGGGTCCAACTTGCAGCGCTCTTACACGATATGTTTTTGTATATGTAGATACTACTTTTTTGCATCTACTCGTATACATACATATAGCATACAATAGAACGTATCAGAATCAATTTAATTCAGTGCATGTTAAGCCCCACGGAGACGATCAAATATCTTTATCAACGCTTTAAAGGCCCGTCCACATACAACTTTGGCGTTGCGGTGGCGCTGGCGTCGCTTTGACAGCAGCGCGGGTAACGCCCGTGCTTGCTACAATGAACGCTTAGCAATACTTTGGTCACTAAATTAACATACTAGCGGCATTTTAACATTTAAAAAATTAAATTACTATACCGTTTTAAAAATCCGAAATTTAACTGCGGGAAATTTTTTTATTCTCTTTTTGTCTTCTCGTTTTTGCCTTTATAAGTTTTGAAAAAAGGTTTTGAACGAACCATTATATCACATTCCTCGGCAAGTGTTGAAAGAATATTTTCGATACTAAATTTTATTAAAACAAAACGTTGAAATCAGCTTCATATAGAAACAGTGTCCTCGTTAATTAAGAAAGAGATGTTCTTAAATATCATAACTTTACGACACTCACATATTGACTAGATTTGACAATTTATTTTATTATATTTTTATTTGAATTAAGTATTTGTTTATAAAAATATAGTTTATTCCTTAACAATCACTAAATGAAAATAAGTTTAATCTTTGAACAACATTAAAAAAAAAATCGACAAACATTCGTAAAAATTTCGAATTTTCTATTTCAATTTTATCTCTTAATATTTTGCATTTTTTTAGCTCATTCAGTTTTAATCTAATAAAGTGCTCATCTAAAGTAGCTGGGATTTACCGTTGATGTGTGGCATTTTTTTGACCATGTCGGTAATTTTCTTCCATATTATCTAAGTATGTTCAACGATTTTTTTAATGAAGAAAATGAGCAACGCCTTCATAAAAAAAAATATTAAAAATCAACGATAAGTCGCAGCTATGTATTTTAAACTTGCGCTTTATTTGAATTGATCGGGCTACAAAACTGCATACCCAAAATATGTATTTATAGGAAATCTAATTAAAAAGCTTTACGAAAGTTTGTTGATTTTGTTAATGTTGCGCAAAGATTAAACCTTGGATTTATACGGGTTTTGTTAAAGTGTAAACTGCATTTTTATAAACGAATAATCAAAATTTTATAATTTTAAGATAAATGGCCAATCTAGTTAACATATATAAAGTTTTGATAAGCACTTGAAATGTCAAGTTTTAGTACTGAATTCAAAGACGATGTCTCTTTTATCCATTCATAATAACTTTAAAAAATTTGTTTGTTAAGAAGTGTATCTTAAAATATCTACCTTGACATTTATGTTAAAAGTGTAAAATATGTAAATGTACCTTCATAAACTTTCCCGTGAATACCATCAAAGCATTGGTCTTGAAGGGAATCTATGTGTGCATGCATGCATATGAGCAAAAATATTCAAATACATAATCCACCAACCGATAATTTTATATATTCATTAAAAGATAACTTGTCATCAGTCTGAAATAAAAGTTTCATTTCACTGACGAAGGGGGAGGATCTACCCCCCCCCCACTCCCCTCACCCCCCCTGGCTACGCCACTGACCTGCACAAAAATTCCTTCGCGTGTTATATGTGTATGTGCATTAGAGCGGTCCAAAATAAGTAAAGTCGGAATTTTAATGTTCTAAAAATACACCCCTATTTTTATAATTTGCAATCGAAAAATATTTAGAGGTCGCTCAAAGCGCTGTTTGTATTATATAGATATGTTATTTGTTGTTATTTCGACAAATACAGTCAAAAATACTACTTTTATTTGTCGAACGAATTAAACCACAAATAAAATTTAATTTTTATACCTACGAAGTTCTCTATTGCCTGCCGAGGGACGACCACTGTTAGAAAAAAACCTAATCTCATAATCATAATCTTATTTAGATGTTGCTCGGGCAAGGGATCGAAACTACGGAGTGATAGTACGCACTTTTAATCATTAAACCAGCGCGCCCTTATTGCCGACCAGTTTTGATCCTCAGTATTGACAGCATATGTATCTTATAACAAAATCATTTAGATCCGATCTTCAAACTTTATAAAAAATTATAATATGTTTTAGTTTATATAGTTTTATAGCCCGCTCAATTTTAGTATCATTAAGTGTAAATTTCAAAGGTCTAAAAGGGGTACTGCATATCAAAAGTAGTCAAAATTACTGTGGCTGCCCACATTTGCCGGTTATCAGGTTATCTGGTTAAAAACTATTATTCTGTAGTGTATTTAGTTGTTATAAGCTGAATAAAAAATATAATCACACAACCACCCAGTGGGAAAATGTAATGCATAGTAATCGAAAAAATAATCAGTAAAACAACCCCTTTCACATTCGAAAATGCCAATTTCCCCCGGGCGATGTTCTGAGAAAAGTGGGGCATTCAATTTTGCATTACCTAGTATCGAGAATTGAATGTGTGAATTTAATATGAAATTTTTGGAACTTTTTGAATACATTAGAATACTGATTACATATTTAGCAGTAATATAATCGAGAACTCATAAGAAATACATTATATTATTTATCACGCATGTAATGCATTACTACTTTTCCGACTGGGCAGATGTGGGCAAGTGTGAACAACCACACTTTGTATGGAAGAAAATGCGTGGCACCGCCAGCAAAAAACTCCAAAAATCAAGGGCAAGTAAACATGTACTTTATTCTGCTAAAATTTAAAACTAAAAAAAAAAAAACAGCACCCTTAATACTGTCTCTAATCCATGTCTTATCTTTATTACCTAGGTCCTTTAGTAACCCTTACTACTTACTTTGTTAGGATCGGACATGGATTAGATAAGGATTTGGAGACATGAGTCACTTAAGAGTAGCAAGGGTTTTTTATTTTTTATTTTTGAGTTGTGTCGTTATTGCAGAGGATCATCGATATATATGCACATATTTAAGGTGTATTTCGTGCATCCATGGGTCATTTTCCGTTGATAAGTGCTCAATTGTTATAAAGAAGTTGATGCTACGTTTTGTTTGTATTCGCCTTGCATAATATACTATTGTATTTATGGAGAAAATAAAACTAGAGGAATAACAAATGGGCCCTGCATAAAGAATTTTAATCTTTTAGCACGCGACACCTCATTTTAACGCTGCACATGCCCGAAATAGTGCGAAATTCATACGATTAAAAGTTGAAAACTACATACTTTATTGTGCAACTCTTTAATACAGTGCGGTCGCAAGTCGATTGTGACGAAGTCGGCATTAACAAAAACCTGTTTTACAATGCACGAACGCGTTAAAAATATGTACCAGGCAAGCTGATTCGAACAAATGGACAAATGGCTAGCCTAACAAATGCACAACAACGACATAAATACATACATACATATGTACATACATACATATACAATGGGCATACAAACAAAATGGGATGAACAAGCGGCTACAATAAACATAAGTAAATATGTATTAGGATTACGAAAAAATTAAACAAGAATGTCCAAAACGCCAAACATTCATTTGAAGCGAAATTGCTCACATAAATTCAGCCGCTAAGAGAGAAAGGAGAAGAACGATGTGTATTTTCAAGTGTATTGATTCATTCATAAGGCAAAAAGATACTGTAGGCATTATAAAAACAAAGATACATGCACAGCTCGCTCCGCTTGATTAGGTACCGTGCCCTTCTTAAATAGCTTGATTAGGCTACACACCGCTTTACTTGAATAGGAAAACAGTTTTTCTTCAAGCTCTGGCCTTATATCTTTATATGTAGTCATAAGAAAAGCTTAATTTGTATTACGAATATTACGCCGCGCTTCCCTCGTCAGCTCACACAGGTCGCGTTGCGGCCGATCGAGACCATGACCCCGCAGGCACTGTTGCCATATTTACAGTTTTAACTGTAAATCACAGTTTTTTGAACAAGCTTACAGTTTCTATTAATTAGCACAAATTACAGGTTTAGTCAAAATTTCAGTTTTAAAAGAAGAAATAAAATTATCTTTTTTGGTTTGTTTGGAAGTTAATTCTTATTTAAAAAAGGCGATGAAGCTGAAGCGTTTCCTCTTTTGGATAAAAATTGGTCACCTCTATTCCAATCATTCCAAAAATCCCTCTGTTTTTTGAAAGTTACAGTTTTTTTTGTTGAAAACACATTTGTTCTCGGGAAATCACAATTGCTTGGAAATAAAATCAGCCAACACTGCCTGTAGGCTAAATGTTAGTCATGGTTTGTATAAGCGATTCGAGTGTCATATTGCTTCTTAATTCGTTAAGCCCTTTCGCATAGTCGGTTTTAATATTATCAAGTTTTTTATTTTGACCCCTCATATTTTAGAAACAGGCAGGTTATAAAATTTATTTCCGAGTGAACCTCTACAAAGCTCTATTTGAGTTCGAAGCGAATTTGGTTTAAATTCACTCGGAAGTGAATTGCAGAAACTACGCGAAAACCTTTTCAAACCCATTTCGATTGATATGCATCCTCTAAAAAATCACTGAACTTATTAAATAATTTTAAAACAGCTTATAAAATACGCTCCTAAATATATTTCAGAAATAAAGCCGGTTCAACCCCATTTTTAAATTATTTGAATTTTTGAACAGGTGGCGACCCTCTACAAACACCTGAAAAATATTTCTATTGATCAAACTAGAGATTTATTAACACTATTTCGTGTGACGCCAATATAAACACCATCAAATTTTAATACATATTTGAATAAGGTAATTGCCCTAATTTAAGTTGAGTTGGATTTTTTAAACAGGTGGCAACCCTTCTAAATATATTTCGGAAATAAAGCCTTTTCAATATCATTTCGATACTACCCATCTTTTAATAATTCATCAAACTTATTAAATAGTTTTAATGTCACCTTATAAACATGTGGCAACCCTGTTCAACCCCTTTCGCTTCATATTTTAAATAACTTGCGTAAAAGTTAACCGGTGGCATTGAATATAATTTTTAACAGGTGGCTACCCTCTTCCAGCACCTCAAAAATATTCTTGCCAAATTGAATTTGAATTTTGAACAGGTGGCAACCCTCCTCTAATTAAGTTAAGAAACAAAGCTTTTCAAAACCATTTCGATTGATATCCGGTTTATAATATATTTATTTTTATTAATAATTTGAATATAATTTTTTAATCGGCCTCGGCATCAGCTAGTATCGGCACAAAATTGGGCATTTTTTCGCCGATTCTTTGAAATTTCTTTTCATATCTTTAGGTGAAGTGACAGATAACAGCCAATATCAAAAAACATTTGCAGACAGCTCATAAAATTTGTTTTGTTTGTTTAAGATGTTTCACGTTTTTTCCATACAAAAGTATGTTCGATAATTTTCTTTTATATGGAGGACACTTCCAGCAAAAAAAAAATTGCAAAAATTAACGGGATTTTATATGTAGCAGCTGGAAACTTGCACTTCATTATAGTAGAATTAAATGGTCTACAAAACTGCATACCAAAATTCTGATTAAAAAGTTTGAAATTTTGGTGCAAATAAGCAGAATTTTTGTAATTTTTGTACAAAGTTTGAAATCTGAATTTATATGGTGTTATTGTATACCAGCTAGACTTATAAAAAAAATAATAATAAACATTAAATAAACAAAAGACAAATGCCAAATGCCAAAACTGGTTAAAATATCGCAACTTTTTTATTTTGTGGACCACTATACATATGTATGCACTTACATACCTATGTAGCATATAAGATCTTATGCATTGAGTGCTAAGGAGTGTATTTTAGTACAAAACGAAATGAAATTTGATGTGCCTAAATATTTCTTGCTTAGCACCATGATTCAATAATAGAAGGTTGGATAACCTGGCAATTGTCTCGCTCCCGCATTCTGCCTTAGCCTGTGTTGCTTTCTTTTTAGATTTATAGGGTCCTGTCATACGGGTCGTATTTATTGACGTGATCCAAGTATCGCGATATTATTGACGGTGTAGCATGCAGTACTGATGGATCGCGATCCATATCGCAAAATTTCTAAAAATGTAATCTTTAAATGCAAGAAATATAATAATTTTTAAGATTCATTTATATGCATTATATCAATTGCATCCTTACTGTTTGTATATTTCTTCATACAGTCCCTTAGAACAAAAGATTTGTTTTGGATTCCATTAATTTTGTTTAATATATACTGGAATTTCAATAAAACCATGGTTTATAGTGAATGTTTGGGAATATTTGTCGATAAGATTTTTCTTTGGTGAGAATTTTAAGTGAATATTCATTTGTTTCATTTTTAATATCAATATGGCCATAAAAAGTTAATTCATTGTCTATTGTGTAGATCAATGGAATCTTCTTTATATATTTAATTCGATTTGTATATAAAAAACGCATTTCAGCACTACCAGACTACTTTTCCTACTACCTTTTCACAAAAGGGGATACAATTGTTACCCGCATTTTTTTCCTTCTCATCGCTCATCGCGGTTATGATTATTTGGGTAATTTCAAGCATTTCTGCCCAAGAAACCATAGGTCTAAAATGAATTTCTATCTAGTTTTTTTTTCAAAAGTGGCTCACCTGTTGAAACAGCTGTATTGAAAACTAGCCAAATGTGTATCTGGGGGTTTTTGGGGTCGAGGAATCCATTTCTGGTATTAACTTTTTATTTTGAGGGCCGCCAGAGGGCGCTTCCGTACTTTTTTTTTTTTGGATTTCAACGCCTTTTTTCAGAAAATCGGCAATATTGTTGCGAAAATTCAGGAAATCTGACTTTCTCATAATGCAATTTAAATTTCTAAATAGCCGAAAATTTTCAGCGTTGAAAGTTTTTTTTTATTTTGTGCTAACTTGACACCATACACCTAGCCGATAGAATTGAGATATTGAAAATGTTATAACGGCATTAATTGTAGCTTTTAACTTTAAAATTTGTTGTGGAAAGAAAAAATTTGTAGCTCTCGTTTTTTAAGAAAAAATGGTATGTAGTGGCTAACTTGACACCATACACCTAGTCGAAAGAATTGTGATATCCAATATGTTACTATGCCATTAATTGTAGCTTTTAACTTTAAAATTTGTTGTGAAAAGAAAAAAATGTAGCTTTCGTTTTTCTGGAAAAAATTGAGTTGACCCTTTTTCGAACAAAATTTAGTATGTAGTGCTAACTTGAGACCATGCCCCATTGACGACAGAATTGAGATATTGAAAAGGTTACAACGGCATTAATTGCAGCTTTTTTGTTGTAATTGTTGGAAAGCAAAAATTTGTAGCTTCGTTTTTTAAGAAAAAATGGTATGTAGTGCTAACTTGACACCATACACCTAGTCGATAGAATTGAGATATTGAAAATGTTATAACGGCATTAATTGTAGCTTTTAACTTTAAAATTTGTTGTGGAAAGAAAAAATTTTAGCATCTCGTTTTTTAAGAAAAAATGGTATGTAGGCTAACTTGACACCATACACCTAGTCGATAGAATTGAGATATTGAAAATGTTATAACGGCATTAATTGTAGCTTTTTTGTTGTAAATTTGTTGTGGAAAGAAAAAATTTGTAGCTTTCGTTTTTTAAGAAAAAATGGTATGTAGTGCTAACTTGACACCATGCACCATTGTCGACAGAATTGACACATGACAACATGGTGTGATAGCTATTGATCGTCCAAATGCCTAAACAATTACTTGAAACACGTTGAACGGTTTACAAAAATTTTTAATTACTGATTATAATAAATTTACGAAAAAGATGCATTCTTTTAAATTTAAGCTGCCAGTCAATCCATAAGGGATCAATGTTTACCACGCACCAACGAAACAAGCATGCGTTTTTTCATACCAGGAGAAAGCATCGAAAGCCTATACCTTATGAATGCATAAGAGCCCTGCAATAAAATTTAGAGACAGTCTGGCAAAGCGCTAGTTCCGAACTACATATCTCAGAACTATCCCTGAACTAGTGCAAAAGGAATGCAGAGCGGGACAGTTGAAACTTGCTGTATAAATGTGCAAATGCTCACTACTCGTACAATACGAAAGTAGCTCAGCGAGAAGACCTCCGACTCAACTATCTTTAGTCGCGAGTTCAAATCGCGGTGGAGGCAGTTGTGAGTTTTCAAATTTAATGAATTCAAATTATTGCGTGCAGCTTACAATATTTTTTTTTTTTAATAAAATATGTAAGAAAAATGGAATCTGTACAAGAAAAGAAAAATTGAAAAAAAAAATATCCAAAAATCGAATCTCAAATACGTTTTCTGATAACAGAAAACTGTCCAAAATGGAACCGGGTAAAAACTGGCGACAATTGCCACCGCCAATGACATCGCCGTGTAAAACTGGACAGTTGAAAGCATTGCTTGGGTATTGAGCTAGAACTAGTAATGTCGGCAAAGGGTCTAGTTCT
>NW_016157109.1:435604-435935 GCF_001687245.7 Rhagoletis zephyria
AAAAAAAAAAATATTGTAAGCTGCATACAATAATTTGAATTCATTAAATTTGAAAACTCACAACTGCCTCCACCGCGATTTGAACTCGCAACTAACGATGGTTGAGTCGGAGGTCCTTTCGCTGAGCTACTTTCGTATTGTACGAGTAGTGAGCATTTGCACATTTATACCGCAAGTTTAAACTGTGCCGCTCTGCATTCCTTTTGCACTAGTTAAGAGATAGTTCTGAGATATGTAGTTCGGAACTAGCGCTTTGCCAGACTGTCTCTAAATTTTACTGCAGGGCTCTTATGCATTCATAAGGTATAGGCTTTCGATGCTTTCTCCTGGT